>NC_141685.1:1549844255-1550068333 GCF_964263255.1 Lissotriton vulgaris
CATTATTTCTGAAAGGAAAAGCACCTCAGTCTACACCGGGAAAAACACCAGCATAGCCGCAAGAACTCCTGGAGGGGTTCGTGGAGGATGCATTAGCCAGCCTTCCAATATGCGCAATTACCTTCATGCCACCCAACCATTCCAGAAGAAAAGGTGTTAAAGGCCTTTTTAAGGTAAAGAGTACCCTGATGGATTTTCAGCCTCAGGCCCAGCTCCAGGTTGCATCACAATTTAAGTTTGCCACAACAAGCAACAAAGAGTCAGAGTCAGTCGCAGACCCAGCCTCAGTCGCCAGATAAGGGAGGATCAAAAATTCTAGGACCGCAAGTTGAAAGTTGAGAAAACTCAATATAATCCACAGGCACAAGCTCTAGAAAAAGAGAGCACTCATCAAATGGGTATAAAGATCATGTTGAATCTCGTTTTAGAAGAAATAAGAGAAATTAAGATATCTCAAATGAACGAAATAGCCTCCCTTCACCAGTGCCTCAGAAAAATTGAGGAAGCAATGACCAAGATTCCAGCTAGAACACAAGAAGCAGAGTCTAGGATTGCAAATCTGGAAGATCAAATGACTATGATGCATCAGAGAGTGAGTGAAGCAAAAAGGAAAGTGTTGCCCTAGAGAATAAGCTTGAGGAACTCAAAAATCATTCCTGGCGTGCAAATTTACATATAGTTGGGGTGCCAGAGGGAAGTGAAAGGTCCCAAACACTTCAGTGCGTCGAGACTTTTATTAAGAAAAACGTTTTGCCTGAATTTACTGGAGACCTCACCACAACAAGGACACATCGAGTCCCCACTCACCCGTTACCAAATTCTAAGTTTGCACGCACAATTTTGATTAACTTTGCAGATTATCGTATCAATGAAGAGATTCTTACTAAGGCAATCCAGCTGAGGCAATATGCGAATAATGAACTATCTAGCTGCCAGATTTTTCCTGACATATTGGTAGCAGCTGCACGCAGGCGTAGAGTTTTTAAAAATGCTCTATTTTTTAAGGGTCAGGGCGCAAAGGCCTCAATAGCTCAGCAATCTAAGCTTCGAGTACTAGTAAAAGGCAAGTTTCACTTGTTCACTAACATAGCGGAAGCACAGGATCTGTGGAGCAAAATCTCCTCTGGAAAATAGAATAGAATAGAAGGTCAGACGCTATGCAGGTTACTTAAGACAGGGGGGTGAGCGGGTCACCCACGGTACAGTACTAGGGCACCCCACAGGGCACTAGTAATGGTTGAGATGTGGGTTGCGGGCTCTGCCACATATCTTTGGAAGGGGAGGATGGGTTCAAGGGAGGGCGATGGGGGTATATCGTATTTAAAAAAGGAAAAGCACAGTGGTGAGGTGGAAGGAAAACAGGGTTTTGAATGAAGTATTATGATTTTCAGGGTTAAATCATGGGCATTAAATGTCAAATTATCTCAGTTAATGTCAATGGAATTTCGAACAAACAAAAATATGGAGGGTTAATAAGATGGTTGGCCTCAGTTGCATCACAGGTTCTTTTTTTCGACAAAACTCATTTGAAATCAAATTCACCAAAACAGTTTGTCCCAAGAGCTTTTTAGAAAGTGTTCTTTGCCTCGGCAGGTTTGGCAATGAGAGGGGTAGCTACATATTTCTATAAGGGTCTGGACTGGGAATTTCTTCAAGTTCAGAGGGATCCTCAGGGACAATGGTTATGGGTCACAGTCAATTTGACTTAGGTTACGTTAAATTTTGTTAACTATTATGGCCCAATTATGGATCATTCCTCATCCGTATTAAAGATTAATGACTTACTTAGAGGGTTTTCAGGGCAGATTATTTTTGGAGGGGATTTTAAATATATTTAAGATCTGATAAAGGATACCTCCAACAAAAATAAGAAACAATTAAAACCTAAGACTAAAAACATTTTAGATACGATAATGCAAAACTATCAGTTATTCGATCCGTGGCAAAAGGTCCATCAGGAAGTACTTGAATATACTTGCTATTCCCGTCAATTTCAAATGGTTTTTTGTATTGATTTATTTTTAATCTCTCGTTCCCTGAAACATATTGGCTCAGAAATAGGGGCCAACTCTTTTTCAGACCATTCCTTGTTTAAGTTAGACCTAGAAATCGAACAGGAGAGAAGGACAAGATCAAGGTGGCAGATAGATTGACTCCTCTCAAATTAACAATGGGTTGCAGAAACAAGGGAAGACATTTTTTAGGGCCAGTGAGGGATCTGTGGGAGGCTTTAAGGCGTCAGTCGAGGGGCAAATGATTGCTTTTATGGCCAATCAATCTAGCAAACAAAGGGATCATATAACCAAACTCCAACCAGCAGTCGATATTGCCCTAATGCAGAAGAATGCCTCCTTTCGGAGCGAGGGGCTATCTGTAAGTTTGCTTGAAAAAGCAAAGAAAGAATTTAGGGGCATATTATCAAGGACAGGTGATACATTATCGCCGCTTTTAAAGCGGCGATAATGGCCTTGATAATATGCTCTATGAATTCCAATCGAAGACCATGTTAGATGTGAACACATCTAACATGGGCTTCGATTAGAATTCATAGAGCATATTATCAAGGCCATTATCGCCGCTTTATCGGCAGTTTCCTGCCGATAAAAGGGGCAATAATGTATCGCCTGTCCTTGATAATATGCCCCATAGAGACTTTTTTGCTGGAGGAAATCAATAGCTCCAGGACATTTTTACAGCGAACATAGGAAGAAAGCCAGATATTTTGCAAACTGTTAGACTGGTCAACCAAGGCTAAACAGGAAGCAGCCTTAATTACAGAGGTTATAGATCCCAGGACTAGAGCTACGGTGACAGATAAGGAGAGGATTGCCCAATTATTTGTGGAGCATTATGACCAGCTTCATGCTACTAACTATGGGGTCAGCCAAGAGGCAATACAGCACTATTTTGAGGGTGTAAATCTCTTACACCAGTCAATTACCCAGGTCGAGAAACTTCAACATGATATATCAGGAGTAGAAATCATGGCAGTAGTGGATACAATGGAGGGAGCAAAAGCCTGTTGGAATGATGGTATACCAACTGAATTTTAGAAGGTTTTTGCAAAGGAATTAACACCCTTTTTGGCCAAACTTTTTAATTATGTAAAGGTAGGTGGTTGTATTCCCTCCACTTTTAAAGAGTGCTTTGTTGTGAGCTCCATGAAAAAAGGGAAAAATCCCAAGGATATTAATGCCAATTGGCTTATTAGTCTACCTAACACGAACTATAACATTTTAATAAAAATCTGGGAACTGATCCATAGACCTCAGACAAGTTTTATTGCAGGGAAGTTAATGTCCGCCAATACAGAGTTTTTAGTTCAGGCTCTCAACTTTTTTAATAGTAATCAAACACCTGCACTTGTCATGATGGTAGAAGCAGAAAATGTGTTCGTTCTAGTTAATTGGGATGCCCTTTTTTATGGTCTGGGCAGGTTTGGGATTTCCCACAGATCATTAAAATGCTGTGGAATATTTATCATGGGGCACAGGCTCAGGATTTTATTAATACTAACTTAGCAGGGACAATAAATGTGAACCGTGGGACTAAAGAACAGTGTCCATTATCACCTGTCTTGTTTACCTTTTTTTTTAACCTTTGGCCACTAAAATTTGCAACTATTTGAGAATTAGAACTCCAAAAGTGGGCATGGCAAAATTAAAGTTGCTTGCTGATGACATCATTCTTGATCTTAAATCTGAGAGCCAGAGCATAGAGCAAGTGCTGGCAGAATTTGCTCAGTTTGAACGGATTGGGGGGTACAAAATCAATCAAAGTAAGACTGAGATCATAGTTATGAATATGGACAGTGATTTTCTTCCTGAAACCCTTAGACAACAAGCCTGTAATGCCGACCCCATTTGTTATCTCTGGATTTATGTCTCCAATCAATATTAAGATTTATATCAATTAAATTATGAAGCTATGTAGAATAAGGTTAAAAAACTGCTAGATTACTGGTCATTATCACCCCTTACTTTGATAGGCCATATGGCCCTTATTACAATGTCAATTCTGCCTTTGTTGGTTTTTCTCTTTACAAATATACCTATAAAGATAAACAACATGTATTTTAAAGAACTAGAAACAATCTTCAGAAAGTTTATCTGGAGTAAGTAGGTACCCAGGGTTAAACTCTTGGGGGCATATTTACAATTACTGGCGCATCCCTGCAAATTAGCAGGGATGCGCCAGTAATTGTGGGCCATGCCTCCGCCACCCATGATGCGCCGAATTTACAATGCGGAGCACCATGTGGCAAACACGTCACAGATGCGTCACGCATCTGTGCCATAAAGGTGTCGCATTGCTGGAGTTGCGTTGCATGAGCGACGCAACTCCAGCAATGCTCTGGGGGGCCCATTTACTAATGCTGAGTCAAGCCTTATGCCTGTTTCAAGCAGGCGCAGGGTTTTGACGTAGCATTGGCCTAAAAGTGACTGAGTGAAATCTTGTAGATTTCCCTCAGCCACTTTTAAGAGGCGTTCCTGCGCCGAAACACGCCCCCTCCCCCCTGCACCGGAACGCCTCCTTAAGGCGCAGGGCTTTACAATGTGACGCATCCCCCAGATGGCGCATCTTTTGCGCCCCCGCTGCGTGACAAAAGTGACGCAATGGCGGCGCAAAAGAGGCGCAAGGGGCTTGTAAATCTGCCCCATGGTGCTTCAATTGGATATTAACCAGGGGGGCTTGCACTCCCTCAAATTAGGACATACTATGAAGCTGTTATTTTAGACATGACAGTTCATTAAATCGTCTTGAAAGGATCAGTAGATAATTTTTGGGGGGATGAAATGGTGCAAGAAATTGGCTCACTGATCCCAATATTTTTAAAAACAGCAAAACTCCCTCAAAAAAACTAGGTATAAGACTCTCTGGGAATATTCTTGTAGATTACTGATTTTTTATAAGCAAGCAAGTGTTACAGGGTTTCACTATTTAAAATTAGTTGAATGCAAAAGTTTGGGTCTTCAAATTAGGACTAGCAATCTATACAGTTAGTATAATTGTGGTCTTAAAGAGCTGGGACATTTTATAATAGGAAATAGAGTGATTACTTGGCAAGAGGTTCTAAATAGAAGTGATGATAGGTGCAAGCCTCTTTTTTTTATATATGCTGATTGCATATTTTTTAAACAGATTCAATCTCCCTTAAAGTACCATTCCCACTGAATTCATGACTGCCTTCCTGGGGGCAAAGTTGAAAGGGGTGGGAAATTGGTACCGTTTCTTATGCTCCCAGAAAGATTCAATGTTGATAAATACATTTCTGGAAACAGTCTTTCAGGAGACACAGTGTACACTTTCAGATCGAGATTGGCAGACCATTTCTCAGTTAGGCAGCAAGGCCTTCAGAGCTGCTAATTTTAAAAGAACAGCCTTTTTGTCTTGATGGATGGCTTATTTTACACCCAAGGCACTCCATAAAATCTATACAGAAGTGGAGAATAGATGTTTTGGTTGCGAGGCAGAAAGGAGGGGAGATTGGCTGCATATTGTTTTTATGTGGCCAAATCTACTGCGATTTTGGGAAAGGATCTTCTTAGCTGTAGGCCAGGGGATCCAGGAGAGGCTGGTTCCCGAAGTTGACGTAGCCCTCTTTGGAATTACTAGACAAAGGTGGACCTTAGCAACAACAAGAGGTGAGAAGACATTTATAGCAATCATCTTTCCATGTAGCATGCTCCCTGATATTCACATAATTGGAGATCTGCTAAAATACCTACCTATGCGGGATGGCTAAATTAGATGAAATGCATAATGAAATTCGAACAAGCATATGCAAACAGAGTAGGTGCTATCAAAAAATTCACTGCCGTATGGAAACATATGATGAAGATAGAAAATACGATGGAAGAAGAACCTTATACTTAACCACAAAGTAATGCTTAAAATGCAAGGGGGTTGTAGCACAATAAAATGTTTTAAAAGGGGGAAAAAGAATAATAATTTTAACAAAAAAATGCACTTTAATATATCACGTTAGGATGAGTAGTTAAGGTTGAAGAAGGAAATTTGCACTGGATGCACTTAAGTACTTTAGCACCGCACTTTAGTACTAAGTTGGGGTTTGAATGTTTGAATTTGATAAAAATTTGCATTTAATCTAGACTTTGCTGGAATATGCCATTATGCACTTTATAGTATCCATTTTATTCAACTGTTTCCGAATATTGGTCAAATTGTGTCTTAAAATGCCCTGGTTTTATCGATTGTTGTCTTACTCCTCATGCTTCTGCTTAATAAAACAAAAAAGGGGAAAAAATATCAGGCCTGGGCGTAGTTCGCAGAGTTTGGCTACGCGGAACTCCACAAAGTTACAAAAAAGCTCTGTGAAGTTCCGCGAGTGGCAGAGTGCAGTGAGAACTGCAGTTTGTGTTGGTATTCCTGCTGCTCGGGTAGAATTTCTAACCGAGTGGCAGCTCGCACTCGCAAACTTACAGTTCACAATCGCGAACTTACCGTTTACAATCACGAGCAGGGAAAAAAACTCTGCTGCACATCGCTAAGCAGAGTTTTCAGCACTCCGCTAGCTCCGCAGAGTGCAGAAACCTCCGCAAACTCACCTCCCAGGCCAAAAAATATATATATTTTTTCTTCTAGATTAATTTTGTTATCGTCAGTGATCGACACCCCTGTCAATGATATAACTTTGAATCCATCCCATTCCAAACTTTAGAACGTTCCTATTGTCCTAGAGAAGAATTTCACAGTTTTTACCAGCTGATGTCATTGAATCCTAGAATAGATATACAACACAGTACAAAACAGTCATATGTATAGGTTAAAAGGTTGTCCAGAAAGCAAGAGTCAGACACACAAACAAATTATAACTGAAATATTAAATTAGCTTACCTAGTGGGAGTTCTGAAACTTGATAATCTTCTTTTGGCCATGTTCTAATTCTGCAGGGAGATGGCATGACCTATAGATTTCAGATTATTTCTATCCCTAGCAGCAAGATGGCTCTTGCTGGTATTTCATATCTTATTTTCAAAGTTCCAAAGTTCTGACTGAACATTCCTGGGCTAACAATTTTATTTAAAGAATGGAATGGCCTAAAACATGGACTGTACCCTACCTAGCTTGGCATGTGACCCCATACACGTGAACACAAAACACCACACCGGTCTTCATGCAGTGAACTTTTCACCAGAGCAGCAGAAGGTCGGTTGACTTTCACAAAAGGAGATGCTGTACTTCAGGCCAGAACAGTAAAATATGGTCTGGAACATACTTGCCTTCCAGATCACTACAGAGCTATGCAAGATACATTGATTTTTATACATGTTAGGCTATTGGTTTAGTGGTGCTGGATTATTCACAAAGATTTATTTTTTATAAAATAGTGAAAACAGGAATGAAAGGTGTAACTCTTCGAAGTGCGTTTTATTTAAACATAATCCAACAATAAAACAGGAATAATGCTATAATGGGTATACTTCTCATTATAAAATATTGTGTTATTAATTTGGTGGGGCTACCCCTATCAATTTTACATAAGTAAAGATAATCTGTTTAGCTCACAACATAGTTCAAAGAGAAATGCAGTGTAACACTTGTGTGGAGGTAAAGCCAATTACTCAGAGAAACATTTGTTAAATTCAAGCCACATCAAACAATATTACAGTAAAGAACATATCACAATAAAATTTCCAAACCAATTTGGAAAAATCAAGACAAAAATAATAAGCAAAATCACACAGAAAGCATCAAAAATGGCCCAGAAAGTTGAGAAGATGTGGGGACTATGAAAGAGTAATGTGAACTTCAGGAATAAATGTGTCCTACCTTCAACCATGTTGACCCCGGGAGACACGGGACTGGCGATGGGCTATGACAGACACCGGAGTGGGGAAGAGACAGGTGTACTGCTTGGGAATTAATACATTGGTTCATATATTCATGTGAGCATAGAAACTGACCTTAATACTACAGAGCAAGTGTATGTTGTGGTTAACAATGGACTTTTGTACTGACATAAAAAATAATGAAAGGTTTCCCCAAAAAATGTATTAGTGGTATTGTAGAAATAGATTTTTAAAGTTGCAAGGTGAAAAGCAACAAGTTTAAAGTGTAAACAAATGTCAATGTTTGAGGTAGACTGCAGCAGTGGCGGCCAGCATGGCTCGCCGGTGGTAGGGCGGATGCGGGCGGCGTGCAAGGAGGGTGCGAAATGTAAAAGAAAATAAATAAAAAATAAACACTTACCTTGTTGCCGGGTCCCGCACCTCTGCTCCTGCTCTCCTCGTCGGACTCGAGGAACAGGAAGCACAGCCAGGCTCCCCTGACCATTTACAATGCTACAATGCAGCGTTTTGATTGGTAAGCACCCAGGCTCCCCTGACCAATCACAACACTGCAATGCAGCGTTGTGCTTGGTCTGAGCATCCTGGTTTGTCACTAAGCCAGGGAATGGGGCCCTGGGCATATTCTTCATGCAGGTTGTAATGCAGCCATCATGAAGAACAGGGAAAGTGCGCACAACTGTTTTTTGGACCTTGAGAAGGCCGGCCAAACATTTATGTGCACTTAGGAGTAGCAAAACCACTCCTCTCCTGCCCTACTCCAAGAGCAAAGCAGCCCGCCCACCTGCCAGCCTGCAAAGCAGCACGAAACTAAGTCCTGACAGAAACATAAAATGATAACTTAAAGTTTTTATCATTTTATTTTCCTTTACTTTGCACTGCTTAAAAGTAGTGGGGCGATGCTCCTCTGACTTAGTGCCATAGTGAGGAGCTGCCACTGGACCACAGCCAAGGCATAATTTCAGGCTAACTGGAATGGGGCAGGGGTCACAGTGGCAGCTCCTAGTCTGATGGGCGGTTCCCAAACGGTGCCTGTGATATAGGCTGCGCAATGGGAATGTCAAAGGCAGTACCTGCATGGCATGGACTGCTGCAGTCCATGCCGTGCAGGTACTGGGGTGCATTCAAACAGGGGAGCCCATGTTGTGCCCCCTGTGTACATCCACATGGTGTAAGGCACCCCTTTCCTCTCTGCCATGGTTTTAATGGCCATGAAAATCGTGGCATAGAGGAAACCCGTAATATGCTTGGCGTGACTGAGGTGGACGGCAAAGCGTATTGCAGCATCACGGCCACCATCCAACTGAAAGGAAATGGTGGTTCCCTGGCAGTTGGGGCAGTCCCAGGGTAGCCTGCCCACCCTAGTCATATTAGGGTGGTCAGGAGACCACCACTGTGAGTCTGTCTGTCCATGCACCACCAGACACATAATAAAGCCCTTGATCTGGAAGGAGGAATACCATGCTGTAGATGTCTGAAATAGCAAGCATATAATCAATGCCTAATTTTGCATGAAATTCAAAATTATGATAGCATGCAGCTGCACAAACACACAAGAGGGTCATTCCGGTCCTCGCAGTGTGGGCTAAAAAACAGACACAAACACGTACACACACCCTTATATACACACACACACACACACACCCACACACACACACACACACACACTCATGTTTTGAAGTGCTGTTACAGAAGGGAGCTTCATCAATAGCAAACAGCAATATGCTGTTGATGCATGTAGCAAACTCTTACTCTCCATTATATTTGAACAGCCTTCAAGCAAGGTTGAGGGGCAGACATTTGGTATTTCCCAAAGCGCAACAAATAATACCATATTAAAATTATATATATGCATTACAGATAAGGACAATCAGAAAATCAGTAGAGCGCTCAACTGCATCTACTCATTTCTTTAAGTAACACATAACATGAGAAAATGTGTAGTTAAGCATAATTAGATTGTAATACTTATTTTTCAACATTTATGAAGTTTAGAATCAGTGTTCTCACTCACTACATTCATTTAGTTGTGGATCTATTTCGCGGCAAGAAGGGTAACATGAAGATATCAAATATATAATTGCTTCTGCTATTGAAATATAATGTAATTAATTATGGTAACCGTCATCAAAGGAAGTTAAAAAAATTTACAAACATATTTACTATTTTACTTACTATTTTACTTAGAGTCACAGCAGAGCAATATGGCCGGGATGCCCGCCACCCTCTCCCAACACCAATCCCCAAGGATGGGAGAAGTCGGACACAGGTTTGAACTTTTGGAAGGCGGGAGGGAGTCACTCTCCCGGCCGTATTTATTAAAATATGAAACAAAATGTAAAACATTAAATAAAAGTTTCATCATTATGTACAATTTTACATTTATTACATTTCGATGAAGACATGTTCTTTGGCTAACCTTAACAGCTCTCTAATACAAAGGTTTCCTAGCCGAGTCTAACATCCTGAAAATGCATACATTCTAAATTAAAATTGTACATCCTAGCATTAAGGGCCAACGGCAAGGTCTTAACCGGTGTCAGATCCCTACTACCAAAATCTCGCCCTCACGGTGTGAGTGGCGCATGCGCAGAGGACTCTACCCTCATTGCCAACTGTAACTTCCCTTGTCGTGGTGGGGGCCCCCTTTCCACTCGACGCCATCTTAAAGGTCGTCCGAGTTCCCGTGTGAGGTATCTGTAGGAAGGACAGCGTGGACTCCCCCCATCTCCACACTCTCAATCCGCCGTCGCGGATATCCGGCCCCTGGGAAATTAGGAGGGGCATCTAGCCGCCTCCCCCCTGGGAGGGGCCTATGGCCGTCTCCCCCTAGGCAACCCATCCTTAGTGGGTGCCGCCTCCCCGTGGAAGGGGCCAATGGCCGCCTCCCCCGGGCGCTCCCATCCATTCTGGGTGGCGCCCCCCTCTAGGGACCTTGAAATTACTGCTCACCGATCATGACCTTACCGCCCGACCAAAAAATATATACGACAGTTGTTCACCTACTAAGGAAAGAAAATTCTGACATAGCCTTGATGTGTCCTCAACTGCTCTCTCCTACAAAGGAAAAACATTATCCTAAAGTCAGAAGTCACATCCTTATCTTACACATTCCTTTACTTTTTCTACAAAGGAAAAAAGGCCTATACATCTATCTCTCAGCAAAACTTTATTTAAACAAACATTGCCATAAGGGGCTGGTGGGTGGGTCAAAATTGCTGCTTGTTCCGTTGAGGGCTCACGAGCAACGAGTGGGTGCAGCCTTCAGAGCACAGGAACAAGAGGACGCTTCTTCGGATTCCCGCTCTATTTATTCTTCTGCGGGAGGGCGTGTACCCTCCTCCGGTACGCCTACTGGGCGTGGTCTTCCGTGTAGGTGTCTAGGACAACCCCTCTTGGGCGGGAAAACGGCGCGCCCCAGCTACGCCACTTCGGGCATGCCAGCCGAGCCACGCCCCCCGCCCAAAATGGTTTCCCTGGGGGATCGGGGCACCCAACCATACGTTCGGGGGGACCGAGTGGTCGCCCCTTTCCATATGGCCGAGATGCCCGCCACCCCCTCCCAACACCAATCCCCAAGGATGGGAGAAGTCGGACACAGGTTTGAACTTTTGGAAGGCGGGAGGGAGTCACCCTCCCGGCCGTATTTATTAAAATATGAAACAAAATTTAAAACATTAAATAAAAGTTTCATCATTATGTACAATTTTACATTTATTACATTTCGATGAAGACATGTTCTTTGGCTAACCTTAACACCTCTCTAATACAAAGGTTTCCTAGCCGAGTCTAACATCCTGAAAATGCATACATTCTAAATTAAAATTGTACATCCTAGCATTAAGGGCCAACGGCAAGGTCTTAACCGGTGTCAGATCCCTACTACCAAAATCTCGCCCTCACGGTGTGAGTGGCGCATGCGCAGAGGACTCTACCCTCATTGCCAACTGTAACTTCCCTTGACGTGGTGGGGGCCCCCTTTCCACTCAACGCCATCTTAAAGGTCGTCCGAGTTCCCGTGTGAGGTATCTGTAGGAAGGACAGCGTGGACTCCCCCCATTCCCACACTCTCTATCCGCCGTCGCGGATATCCGAACCCCGGGAAATTAGTAGGAGGGGCATCTAGCCGCCTCCCCCCTGGGAGGGGCCTATGGCCGTCTCCCCCTAGGCGACCCATCCTTAGTGGGTGCCGCCTCCCCATGGAAGGGGCCAATGGCCGCCTCCCCCCGGGCGCTCCCATCCATTCTGGGTGGTGCCCCCCTCTAGGGACCTTGAAATTACTGCTCACCGATCATGACCTTACCGCCACAGGCCGGATAGTTGACCGACTATCCGGCCCCCCCTACTCCTCCTAAAGGTCATGCTTCCTCAAACCCCATAGCCATGCTATGAAGTCTCCTATGAGTAAGTCATTCCCCTCCCTGGACAGATGAACCCCATCATTCAGATACATGTGATCACCCCGAATACACCCGTGAGGAATGCTATGCAACTGCGAAGAGCGGAACAATTTACCAATTTTATTGTTAACCCTTTTCACTGAATGGTTCAGTGCTGACACCGAAAGGCCCCCCCGCCATACCTTCCTTGGGATCATGTGGGACCAGGCAATCGTGCACCCCGGGACTCTTTTAGCCAACCAGCTAACAGCCGACAAAATGTGTTCCAATAACACTCGTCTACCCAGTGTCACCAAGTCATTGCCCCCCAGGTGTACTATGACTACAGATGACGGTGACCTTTGCCGCCCTAAGAGACCCTCAAAAAACGATTCGAATTGGTCAAAACAGAGCGCGCCCTTCCCATGGAAGGTCACTCTGTACCCGTATTCCCCAGCTGCGTGAGTCGCGTCACCTGCCTTGAATACGTCCCCGGCGCGCCTCACATATGAGTGGCCCATGACCCATACCACTCTCTCTCCAGTCGGTGATCCTTGACCGCTGGTCTCCTGGTGCTGGGCCGACTGCAAATTCCACCCCGCGTGACAGGCTCGCGAAACTGTAATTCAAACAAAAGACAAGAAGCGTGAGTGCATGTCAATTGATCTTTACAACATGTGCAATCGCACATACCTTTTGAAGCAATTCGAGGACCAATGTCCCAACTGTTTTACTTCCTCCGCACTCTGACCCCTGGCTGTAGCCTCAGTAGCAGCCCCTATCCTAAAGGAGTGGGTCCCAAAATCGCACGGGTCCATGCCCGCGGCAGCGATTGACAGTGCTAGCCCCCTCTGGAACTGAAATCTCCTCAGTGTGGTGCCATCCTTGTGCCTCAGCAAACTTCCCCCCCGTGTAGCCCCCCTTAGTGCCAAGTATTCCTCTATACACTTTATCCGGCACGTGGGGGACCCTCGCGCGAGCTGCACGATAACACTATTTCCCATAGCTCCCTGGTCAGTCTTGGACCTGGCTGTCGAGATCACCATGGAATCACCCCTAATTTGGACGTGATCCCTGCACAAGCCTCCCTCAACATCTTTCTTGTTCCTCGCGACAAGTTTGCTCACCCGCATAGCCCCATGGAATGCCAATGCGAAAGCTGCTCGGAACAGAACTGCTTCGAAATGGGAGGAGCACGTCTCGTCCAGTTTTGCTACGAGTAGAGACAACCTGTCTAAGCCAATCGGGCGCCTCGCATCTTGCTTGCGACCCTCAAGGCGCTGCCAGCCGCGAAGGGCTTTCTTAACCAAAAAGAAACCCGTCGGGTCTTTTATGCCATGCACCTGTGCCATGAATGAAATGGCCGCCCTATGTCTACTGGCCGTTGCCGCTGATCGGCCTTCTCTGTGCAGCGCTACCAGGAACGCCAAGAAGGATTCCTCCTGACCCCAGCTCTGTCTCCCTGTTGGACCCAAAATGTGCAGTAGGAACGAAACGCTCCTTCGTATGCCTTCCTTGTCCTGGGGGCTAAGCTTGCTGCCACGAGGTCTTGTAATCCGGGGCACCGATTAGCCATAGCGCTTCGGGGAATGGTGCCGCCACTAGGTCCGCTGTGGGTAGATAGCCCCTGAACGCCTGCATATGTGAACGAGAGAGTGCATCAGCTGCATGATTCAGTACGCCTGGCACATGTTTCGCCCTGAACTGTACATTCAATCTCATGCAAAGTAGTACAATTTATTTCAGCAATCTCAAGATCCACTTGCAGCGGGCTGCCTGCTGGTTAATGCACTCGACCACAGTCATATTATCAGACCAAAACACCACTGAGCGGTCCCTGAAGTCG
The DNA here is from genome assembly GCF_964263255.1 of Lissotriton vulgaris. NCBI lineage: Eukaryota > Metazoa > Chordata > Amphibia > Caudata > Salamandridae > Lissotriton > Lissotriton vulgaris. The sequence goes on from NC_141685.1 coordinate 1,549,858,292, forward strand.
TCTGGCCATGCCATCAGAGCAACCCAAATGGGAAATAACTCCAAGAACCCAATGTTACCTGTGAGACCGCTGGAGAACCACCACGTCGGCCATACTTGCGCCGACCATCGGTTACCAAAGATGGCGCCAAATCCCACGCTCCCAGCTGAGTCAGTCCACAGACCAAGTTCGTCTGAAGACGCTGGTGGCTTGTTCCACACAACTCGAACGTTGAAGTCCGCCAGAAATGCCAACCAAATGCGCATATCGTGGCGAACCTCCGCCGACAGTCTCGTACGGTGGTGTCCCTCCTTGAGACCCACCATAGCTTGTGCAATAGAGCGTGAGAAGGGGCGGGCCATTGGCATTACCCTCAAGGCAAAGTTAAGCTGACCCACTGTTTGCTGTAACTGGTGCAGGGTCACTTTCTCCTTGCCCAGGCATTGTATCAGGGAAGCCCTGAATTTGGCTACCTTTTCGATCGGTAAACGGAAACATCCTTCCACCGAATCGAGCTCAATTCCCAGAAACTCTAGTGAAGTAGATGGTCCGACCGTCTTACCTGGTGCCAGTGGGACTCCGAACTCCTGCATGAGGATGCAGAAGTCCCGTAGCGCCTGCGCACAACTCGTATCGCCGGCTGCACCCAAAAACAGAAAGTCATCTAAATAGTGCATCACATGCTTATGGCCCGTGGCCTCAGTGAATACCCACTGTAGAAAACAGCTGAACATTTCAAAATAAACACAAGAAATGGAGCAACCCATCGGCATGCATTTATCCATGTAATAACTCCCTTGAAATGCAAAACCTAGCAAGCGCTGATCCTGTGGGTGTACCGGGAGCAACCGGAACGCCGATTTGATATCGGATTTCGCCATCAGCGCCCCGGGGCCCAGGCGATTTAACATGGCCACGGCCTCATCGAACGATGCGTACCGCACTGAGCAAACTTCCGGGTCAATGGCTTCGTTCACCGAGGTACCCCTTGGGGCGGACAAGTTATGAATAAGTCTAAACTCCCCAGGGTCTTTCTTCGGGACAACCCCTAACGGGGAACATATGAACTCCGCCACCGGCGGGCGATGAAAAGGCCCTGCCACCCTCCCCAAGCTGACTTCTTTTGCAATTTTCTTTGCTGCAACGCTTGGGTTGTGTTGGACAGATAACTGGTTTTTACAAAAGGAGTCCCCCCGAAAATCCCCCGCCGGGATGTGGAAGCCATGTAGGAATCCCTTCGTCAACACCCCGGCGGATACATGATCAGGGTATTTGTTCAACCAAGGAGTCAGAGCCACGATATCAATAGGTGTAGGCAATCGGTCACAAAGTCTTACCTCACTCTTGCTTAGACCCCCTTTACCTCCCGTCCCGCTGTTTTTTGATCTACAGCTACTCTCCGGGTGTGAGGAGTTCCCACAGCCCGCACATGCATGCCTGAACTTACATGTTCCCTGCGGTCTGTTACAGTTGCCTCTATTGAAGCCCCAACAAACCCCACGCTTGCCGCCATTCCCGCCGGTCTTGGGCTGATAGTCCCCACCGGCGCCCGCTCGAAAGGGCACCGCGGGCTTTTGACGGATGAACCCCGACCCACTCCCGCTCGGTGAGGACGTACCTGCCGCCCCTGGCAAGAGCTGCTTGTGCCATGACACCGAGTCAAGGCAGTCCCAAGTCAAAGTAGCATCAAACTCTTTCGCTTTCCGAAATTTCATATCATAACCTTTCCATTCATCCCCCTCATACATGGAATAAAAATCCATAATCCGATTCTGATAGCAAGTCAACTCGGTCATCAGTTCAGGCTTTCGTTCCTCCATGACTGCAATAAATATGGAAAAGGCCTTAACCCAGTTCGTTACTGTCTCATCAACCCTGAAATCTGCCATCTTGGTGCGCCATACACTCGGATGCCATAAATCTTTCTGGGACTTTGCATATTCCATCTCGCGATGGTCAGTCAATAGTGAAAACATGTTAACATATTTGTCCCCCCATATTATTTCTTTTGTGGCCAAAGGGATGTGCTGTGCCATCCTTTCCAGCCTCGAGGGTAATGAACCCTCCCCCGCCATTGGCAATGTGTGCTTACCAGGTTCGGCCGTTATTTCTGCCGCCTTTTCCCGACCAACTGCAGGTCCTCCCCGCGCCACCTGTGGTGGAACAAGAGGAACATTCGCCGTTGCGGCCTCTCTCGACTGCCGCAATTGCTCGATTATTAGTCTGGCCTCCTCGGCCGGGTCTCCCGCGGCCACTGCCCCCCCTGCTTTTTTCTTAAGCCATGGCAACACCGCTGCTAACTGGATGGCCAACTCGGGAGGCATCTCTTCATCATTAGCGGGAGTAATTACAACCGGGATTGGCAAACTTATATCTGGGTTTGGTACCGGGATGTCTGCCGGCGTGACGGGGGCGACTGGGGGTATCTCAGGAACCGAGACCTCCCCAGAAACCGCCCTCCTCTTGACCCGCTTCCCCCTACCCTCGGGGACGACTCCCGGCAAGGCCGGGCCTATTACCTTCTTAGGGCGACCTGGGTTGCTCAGGCCCGCCAACTGTTTCTTAACCTCCGACAAACCTCGACCGATCGAATCAACTTTTCCGAGCTTTCGGTCCATGCCAGCCATTCGGTTCGACAACAGGCGTAATACCTTCTCCATCTCGGAACCCTTTCCTGCTTTCTTGCCAGCCATGGTTTCGAGTATTCTGCTCTTAGTCGATCAACGAGGTCCTGGATCTTTCGTACTCCAAATAACTGAAAGAGAAACAACAAGATTACAAGTTCTCAAAATTGCCGCTTGTTCCGTCGAGGGCTCACGAGCAACGAGTGGGTGCAGCCTTCAGAGCACAGGAACAAGAGGACGCTTCTTCAGATTCCCACTCTATTTATTCTTCTGCGGGAGGGCGTGTACCCTCCTCCGGTACGCCTACTGGGCGTGGTCTTCCGTGTAGGTGTCTAGGACAACCCCTCTTGGGCGGGAAAAAGGCGCGCCCCGGCTATGCCACTTCGGGCATACCAGCCGAGCCACGCCCCCGCCCAAAATGGTTTCCCGGGGGGTCGGGTCACCCATCCATACGTTCGGGGGGACCGAGTGGTCGCCCCTTTCCATTAGAGCGCCAAACCCCTCAAATCAAAAGGACAGCAAAGCGATTGGATTAACTTTCTTTCTGAAATGTTTTGCAAAAAAACAAAGGGCCTTATTACGAGTATTGTGGTCCTGGGACCGCCGTACAGTCAGAATCCGGCAGGCGGTCTCACCACAGCCTTGGTAGTCTTCCTGAGACAGGGGCAGTCCCAGCCGAAGACCACCAAAGTAATAATAATGTCTTAAGGGATCATATAGACATTTGGCAGTCTTTCTGATGTATATTTTGTTTACCCAAGTCCACTATGTAATGAACTTCAGTCACACAAATGGAAAGCATACTGCTACTTCTACAGGAGGGAGAAAACCTAGACATCAGGACTATTGATATTTTGATTTTCACAAACAAACTCCCGCTTTTTGCAATTAAAATAGACAGATATTGTTTTAAGTGTAGGCAATTTGCTGGTATAAGCATCATGAATACTGTGCTGTGAACTTTTCTCTACATGATTGTCAGCATGTAAAACTTGGCTGCATTTGTTTGGGCAAATAAATATATAGTTCTGTGCCTTGCACCTGGGAGTGGCAGTAAAGGATACAGTATTGTGATGCTCTTTATTAAGCGTGGCATGCAGTTATTCTGCACCCTGTAAATTTGCCTTCTCTGGTTTCAATTAAATGTAGAAAATTTAAAGAAATATTACAAATAGAAAAATCTCAAATAGACATTTACAAAAAAACGTAAACATTAATATAAATTAAAAATTAAAAACATATAATATAACAGATAAAGATTTAACAATTAATGTTATAAAATTCATCCAACCAACAAAATAAAAACTATTGGAGTTTAACAATGTAAAATATGTTATTCCCGCTCTAGTTTATGCAACAGTAAGGAAAATGATGGACCGTATTTATTATTCCTACTCCAGGCACCACAAAAATAGAGAAAGTGTTGAATTTTAAAGGGGTGAAATGTACTCCAACTTTAGTTTAAGCAACAGTAGGCAAAGCATTGGATTTTAGGGGGAAGAAATGTACTATTACCCCCAGGTCCCTTATGTCTTCGTCCCATTCATTACTAAGTGGATATAACCATCTCCCAACAGAAAAAAAGATCAGAAGAATGCTGGGTTACTAACCCCGCCCTCCCACTGGGAGTACTTAGGAGGTGCTAACCCAGCATTCCTCCTGTCCTCCTGTCCCCTCCAAGTCCAGACTTGATTGTGGATGCTGGTGCTGCTCTTGCTGGGCTTGAGTGGCTCCTATTGCTGCTATACGCTGTCCACCTGCCTGGCTGTGCGGTTGGGATATATGGTTCCTTGCCTCCCGCCTGCTAGACTTGCTGAGTAGCTTGGTTTCTTGGCCGGATTTTGGTTCCCTTGTGTGGTGTTTTCTCATGGCCCTTTGCAGCTGGTGTCCTTACGGGGTGCTGGAGGCTCGTCTTCCTGGGGCTGGGCCGGGTGGCATTCGAGCCGGTTTCCTGGTTCCCCTGGCTCCTGCTGGAGCTCTGCTGCCTTTGGTGTCTGGCGGCGGCTTCTTGGATTCCGGGAGGTGCAGGGGGGGGGGGGCGGGCCTTGAGGCTATTTGCCTTCATAAGCTCATCATCTGGTGATTCTGGGAAGGCCAATTAATTTGACTGATTGGCGATTGGAGTGGGGTCTTGTTTCCGAGGTTGGCCCCCACTCTCGGTAAGTGCAGCTTGCAGGTTTTCTTGCTCCCCTTCTTGTTTCGCTTCTGTTAGCCGCCCCTTGTGCGCTGCGGCACTTCTGCGCTGCTGGTGTGTTTGACTGTGCGCTAACGGTGGGGGCCTTGTTGTCTGATGGCCCCCCGCTTTCGCTTGGTGATGGTAGCTGCATGTGGTGAGGCTTGTGGCTAGGTTCCTGTGTAGTGGAAGGTTTGGGTTGGGCAACGGTCTCCCAGCACTGCTTGTGTGTCGTTTCCCTTTTGTCCTGGCTCCTTACAGGGACTTTTGGAGTTCGAGGGGGTGGGGTGCTGATGGGCCTGCTGGAGCCCTCCAGATGGCTCTGTGGGTTACACGGCTTCTGTTCTCTGCTTTGCCGAGTCTGTGTCCTGGATTGGTATACAACTTCACATTCTTCTGGGGTCGGTGACTGGGTTTCTGTTCCTTTGGGTGCTGCCTCCTGCTGTTGTGGGTTCTGTCAGCCAGCAGGGTTTCGTGCAGACTGCTGTTTTGTCTTTTTGCCTCTCTCCCCCCCCGGCCTCTGGCGGTTTTGGTGCCTTTCTCTGGGTTGTGTGTATCTTCAGCTTAGCTGGTTGGGGGTGTGCTGCTGCCGCCTTCTTCGCGGTCTGCACTGCTGCTTGGGACACCTGCTGCATTCTGGACTGGGTCCTTGTGAACTTCAATGCCCGGCTCGGCATTGTTTGCTGACATGTCATGCTGGCTTGGATTCAGTTTGCTGTTCTTTCGTGTTGGTGTTGCTGCAGGTCTCGGCTGTCATTTGGGTTATTCTGGGTGCACCGCTGGCGCTGGGTGTGTTGCGCTGCTCTGTTGCGATTTTAGCACTTCTTTGGATGCCTGTGGTGGTGGGTTTCCTTTTGTAGCGTTCTGTTGGGTCTTCGTGTCCCTGCGCTCATCCTTGGCTGTCATTCCCAGGTAAGGGGTTCTTTGGGATGTGTTGTACTCTGCCTGGGCCTGGTTGCTCCAGGGAGCCGTTGCCGGGGCTCATTTCCTAGTCCCTGGCCTTGGCATTCCCTGTGTCTCTGTGGTGGTGCTCTGGGCCCTAGTTCCCTCTTTTTTTCTTCGGTGGGTCTCTGCCCATTGCTTCTCCTTGGGAATGTGCCTGTGTGGCTGTGGTGCTGGTTGTTGTCATCCTGCTGCTGTTCTGGCTCTCGTGGCTCCGTTTCATGTCACTTTTCCTGTGATTCGGCCTGGCTCTTCTTGACGCACTAGTTTATGCTGCGTTTTTGCCCTGGTTGTCTGCTGGCCCTTCCATTTGGGTGGGTTGCTGGGGTTACTTGGCTGTGTCCTGTTCCTCAGGGTTGCTGGTCCTGGCCTCCAGTGTTTTGCCAGTGGCCTTTGCTCCCTGGGGAAGTCTTCTCTCATGGTTTGGATTGTCCGCCTGGATTTCCGGTTGGGGTTGTATCCTCTTTTCTGCTTCCCCGGGCTGCTGATGGGCACTATGGTGCTGGTCTGGCCTCTTTCTGGGCCTGCCCAGCTTGCTGGTGTGCTTTGGGGGGTCCTGGTTGGCCCTCTCTGGTTCCCGCTGCTGCATAGGGTTCTGGCCGCTTCGCCTACTCTGGTGCCTGGGTTGCGTTTTGCTTCCACTGGGGTGTCTTTTGTTTGGCCTCTTGGCTGGTGGCTGTGCCTCTGCCTTCAGCCTTTCCTCCCTGCTTCCTCTGGTCTCATCTGGTGTCAGTGGTGCTTCTGGGTGGGCATTGTTTGTTGCCTTGTTGGCTTTCGGGGGTCTGTTGGCCTCCGCTGGGTCTCTTCTGGCCCTGCTGTGTTCTCCTCCGGGTTGGTTCGCTGTGGGGGCTGTGCTTGTCCCTGCCCTTTCTGGTGTTTCTTTTGGCGGGGGTTGTGTCTCAGCTTTTCCCTGTCCTCGTGTTGTTCTGGGGGACTTGTTTCGGTATCTCCTGGTCTGCTGGCTTGCAGCTGCTTCTGCTTGGCCTTCGGCGGTGCCTCATTGTGGTTGCCTGTTGCCTGCGGCTTATCTCCCTGTTGGCTCCGGTTCTTGGCTGGTTTGCTGGTTTCCGTTTGGTTAGTCCTGCTCGGCGTTTCCTGGGTGCTCTCTTGCTGCAGTCTGAGCTGCTTGTTGGGGCTGTGTTGGAGGTTCATTGTGTGGCCTGCCACTTCTTTGCTGGTGTCTTTTCTGCCTGTGGGGTGGTCCCACTGCTGTCGGGTTCTGCTCCTGGCGGGTGTTGTGTGCTTCTGCCGTTGTGGCCTCTTGAATCTGGCTGGGCCTGTTCGGGTCAGTCCCCCGCTCCTGTTTTTCTCCTACTATTGGGATTTCGTTTGGGCGTCGCCGGGGCCGCTTGCTATGCTGGGGCCTTCCCTTCTTTTGCATTCCCCCGGTTTTGGGTTGGGCCTTCCTTCTGGTCAGTCGGGTTGCTCGGCTTTGGATTTGGCTTCCCAGCTGCAGTGTCCTCTATTGCCGTTTTCTGCCCTGGGGGTTTCTCCCCTGCTCGGGCCCTGCCTTAGGCCGTGCTGGTCCGTGGTGTTTGGTTTTTTGTGCTTTCCACCCTGACTGCAGTTGCTTCTGTGGTGGGGATGTTTTTTTGGTGTTGCCTCTCCCCTGGTGAGTTGAGGTTTCCGTGCAGTGTTGTTTGGGCCCTGTCCCGCTCCTTTGGGGCCTTTCTGGGTTGTTGGCCCTCGGTCTTTTCTGGCCTTTGTGTTTTTTGCCTCTGCCTTCTGCTTGGGATGTTTGGGGCCATCTCTGCCTGGCCTGTCTCTGGTTCTGCTTGTCTGCTGCTGGTGTTGGCTTCCTTGGGTTTCCCTTGCTCTGGCCTTGGGTTCTCTGGGTCGTTTGCCCATTCCATTGCTCCCCTTCTCTGTGGTGTGGAGGTGTGTCTTCTTCGGGCTGCGGCTTCCTGCTCCGGTTTTGCCGGATTGCGGTTGGGGTTTCAGCTGGGGCTTTGTTCTTGGGTTCATGTGTTCCTCTTGTCCCCTTTTCTTCTTTGTTTCCCAGGTCCCATTGTCCTGGTTGATTGCCCTTGTCAGTTCAAGCTGTTCGGGCTTCCTGGCAGTTCTCGTTCCCTTGGTGCCTTGTTTCCTGGTCGGTTTTCGTCCTGTGGGGTTCTGGTCCCTGCTGGGTCCGCTCCCTTCTGGCTCTTGGGGCCTGGAGGTTGGCTTCCAGGGGTTTGTTCCTCTTTGGGTGGCCTCCTCACTGTATTGTTCTTTCTTGCCTCGTTTGGCTTCTGGGTCTGTGCTCTTCCCATCTATGGTGCGCTGTGGGGTATTCCTGCAAGGCTAGTTGGCCTCTGTAGGTTGCAGGACTAGACCTTCTGGCTGTTCTCCCGTTGTTTTGTTGGATGCGTCCCGGCTTGGGTGGCGCTCCCTCTTGTTCGGGTGCTCTGCCTGGGGTTTTCGCCGCTTCTACCTTTTGCTTCCTGCGGTGGCTGCCTTGGTTTGGTTTCCTGGGTTGGCTTCTGTTTTGTTTGGGAAGGCTGGCTTTTTTGCTTTGGTATTCTCCACTTAGTAATGAATGGGATGAGGACGTAAGGGACCTGGGGGTAATACTCTATTACTTACAGGTAATCTTCATTACCCCGGGTCCAGTTGTCCTTGTCCCATTCATTCGCCCTGCCCTCCCTCCAAGGTGGCCGGCCTTCCTTGTGGGCTTGGTTATTCAGGAGGAATGCTGGGTAAGTACCCCTTATGTACTCCCGGTGGGAGGGGCGGGGTTAGTATCCCAGCATTCTTCTGATCTTTTTTTCTGTCAGGAGATGGTTATATCCACTTAGTAATGAATGGGACGAAGACAACGGGACCCGGAGTAATGAAGATTACCGGTAAGTAATAGAGCATTCCCACTCCATTTACCTAACAGAAGGGAAACTGTCGGATTTTGGAGGGGTTAAATATCTATTCCCATTGGAAACAATTCAACATTTATTATTCCCACTCCATTCTGTGCAACAGTAAGGAAAGCGTTGGATTTCAGAGAAATAAAAGTTACCATTCCCACTCCAGTCAGCACAATAGTAGGGAATGTGTTGTACTTATGAGGAGTAAAATTTATTATTCCCACTCCAGTCTCTCCATCAGTTGGAAAAGTGTTGGATACTGTACGATGATGTTTGCAAGTCCCACTCCAAACAGAGCAACAGTATGGAAAACTTGAACTGCAAAGATAATTTACTTGTTCCTACTAACGTAGGTAAATACTTCACATTAAGCTTTTTTTAATATATGGGTAACCCCATGAATGTAGAAAAATAGTAAAAAGAATAGATTAATAAAACACACACACACACACACACAAACACACACACACACACATATATATATATATATATATATATATATATATATATATATATATATATATATATATATATATATAAAACAAAAAACAATAATAAATTTACATTATTATTCAATACGAAATGATCAATTATTAAATAATAGTTATTCAATTATTACTTAACTTTCCACCCTGTACCCCTACAAACCTAGCAAGAAATAAAAAAATCCATGACTAACATATTTAGAATAAATTAAATAATTAAATCGCAATTAATACATAATTGTTAAGTAGTTATTATTTAATCAACTTCCCAGCCCAGCCACTACAAATTCAGCATTCCGCAACTGAAATATACATATTTAACATTCAATTAAATAATACATTTACAAAAAATAATTAAGATAATCAATTATTATTCAATTATCTTTCCACCCACCCTATATCCCTACAAACCCAGCATCCCACACCTAAATTCTAAGTAAAATAAATCAATATTCCATATTTTACATAATATAACATTAATTAATTAGTAATACATTTGTATATGTAAATATTATGTAAGTTCCCACACTACACCCCTATAAACCTAGCAGCTTGCAACTAAAATATAAGTAAAATAAATCGATATTACATAAATTACCTAATTAAATATCAATTATACAATTAAATTAAATTAAAATAAAATAATCCTCAATTATATCATAAATAAGTAACTTCCCACCCTATCTCCCTACAAACCCATCAACCTGCTGTAACTCTATAAATTACTATTGCATTTTATAAAAAATTCTTAATCACTTAAAATTGCAAACTCTATTTTAAAAACAATTACGAACATTTATATAAACCATAGTAATCCATTAAATTATTATATCAATTAAAACACATTCGAATAATTATAAAAGTATATTTGTAACTACAATATCAGTGAAAATGATATAATAAACATCAATATCATCAATAACATTTACAGCGAAATTACTCACCTCAAAAAATGATATTTTTGTCTAACAATATTTCTGCATCACAATATTTTGGTGTTATGATATTAATTTCTGTCTCCTGATATTTTTAAATAGATATTTTGTCCGAACATTGGTATGATCGCTACAAGGAGCTTTTCTAATGTTGGCCACATGTTTCACACCTTCTCACCCAGATGAGATGCCAACTACTTCAATGTATTTAGATCTTTTTTTTTTTTGCTGCCTTCAAGAAGCAAACGGTATCTAGGATCCCAAAATGCTGCAGATAGATTTAGATATCCCAGCCGACAAGCTCCCAAGACAAGTATGACGTCTACTGGAAACCTTATAAGTGTTAAGAAGGAAACTTAGCAGAACCTCCTGCTAATCAAATGTAGGATTTTATTTATATTTATCAAACTGGCACTTTTATAGACCAAAGGAAATTGCTAATTTGAACGGGCTTTTTCACTGAAGGGTAGTGTAATGGAAATCTCTCTGAGAGGCACCATACTATAATGAAACTATTACAGCACAAATAATGTCTTTCATTACCTTGATGACTAGAGTATTTCCTTTTCCAAGTGTTTTCTATGCCCTGCAAAGGACCCTAAAAGATACAGTGCTCCGAGCTCATCTTTCTTGCTACAGCAGAGAAAACAAATATCTCACGCAGATACTGATCATTCATACTGGGTTCCAAGCTCAAGAGAAAAATACAGTTGGGTGAATATTGTGAATAACTCTACTCTTGTCAAGAATGTCCCTTCAAGCATGTGTATTTCACACAATCTGTAAATATACTAATTTAAACTTGCATACAAGCTTCTCAAAGTAAGCATATGGTGCTTGCCTTTGACATTTATTTAACAATGAAACATTATATCAACATTATACCAACATTTAAATAAATGGTAAAGGCTGCACCAAATTCCCATTGCCACACATTACATTGTTAAATGACAAAAAACAAAATCAGACTTTCACAAATGTCATCCTATCTTGTAGGAAGAGAGAAAAAAATAATTTTAAATAATGGTGGTGCACCACCAGGCTTTACATGGTGGGGCTCCCGCCATAAAACGCCTGGCGGTGCAGGAACTCGTTAAATAATCATCTGTACTCAGTCAGTCCTGCAAAGCATATTACATTGTGGCACAGCTCCTCCATAGCCAGGGATGGACTGTTCCCTGGCGCAGACGGTGGTCCTCCACCCCAATGACTTTTAAAGTCGTAATGCTGCAGACAGACCAGCGCGAGTGCGGCAGTCTTAAGACTCATAATCAGGCCCTGTATGTTTTTTGGGCCATTCAGTCAGGCCTTTATATTGGTCCAAACCTTAAATCAATTTCTCATTGAAGCTGAATGATGTAATGAAACATTTGGAAATATTTTCGATTTTTTAAACAAAGTAGCTCACTATTTTGTTCCATTTCACAAATGGATGAACTCTAAAACACAGAACTGTATCATTTGATTGCAGAGATTAAACTTGTGATGACATGGAAAGTATAAAAAATATATATTTTCTTACTCAGTATGAACTGAGGAATCTATTGGGAGAATGTTCTGACTGGCTGACAAGTAAAACATACTGAACATAAGTTTTGTCAGGTTATTAGTACTTTTTCACAACATGGTCATTTAATAACATTTTAAATCACAGCTCGATTGATGGCTCTGGGTATCATGGCATTTTGAACAAACTAAAAGTACTATGCTTGTCTGTGACACACAATGATGTGCCTCAGACAGTATCCAAAAGTTGTTTGGATTTTATTTTAGCCAAAGAAAAATCCAAACTGTGCTATAGACTGGCATGGGTGACAGCATCCAAGGTGCCTTTTCCGCCTGACTAAAATGAAACTAGGAGTGGGTAAGCCTTGTTGCTCCTCCACTCAGCAAAGTTATCAAATAACTTAGTCAGAAAAATGGAAGTCAAATGACTTAGTCAGAAAAATGGAAGTCACAATCGTCTAGAGGGTAGACAGCATGGCCACGAAGGGATCTGTGAGTCTTGATATGATGAAAGTAAGGTTCCACTGAAACTTTTAGACTTGGAACAAAAATGTCTAGTCCATTCATTGTCACACATTGCTGTCTTCTTTGGATTCCTCTTTCTGTATACAGACCTTTTAGGGCTTAGTATACCCCAGTTGGATGTGGCCAAGAGAAAAGCTGGTTTGAACTTCAAAATGCTGCATGCATGGATTCTACAGTGCTGCTGAGGCCTCAAGCTTTGCTGCTGGTACCAGCTCCAAGATGGACCAGTCAGAAAATCTTACCGGCCAAATATGCATTTTTTCAGGTAGCCTCACCACTTTTCTTAATTATGGACGTTCTTCCTCCTGGTCACACTTTAATCTACTATTTTCTTTAGCCATTTTCTAACCATAGATATTTGCTAAATTTCTTTTCCTCACATTCCAAGGTAACTTACGCTGTACATCCAGTTATTGGGCTTACCAAACAGTTAGACATGCCATGTGACTTAGCCAATTATTGTAGTTGTTTTGCAGTCTCCTAGAGTTCAGAGCAAAATATGGCAAAATCAGAAACACACAAACAAAAGATACTTTTCTATAGGGATGGCCAAGAAACATGGGCAGAGTGGTGGTGAAATTGCCACTAACGTGGAAACACTCCAAGAATGTACAAAGTAAATTCACAACAGAGACTCTGCCAGTGATGGACATAGAGTAGGCACTATCCGGTAGATGCATCAACGTTTTCTTTTGCGATTCCTTATTTGCGAAAAATAAGGAATCGCAAATAAGGAATCGCAAATGGCAATACATCATTTATTTCGCAATTTTATTGAGATTCGGTAAAAATCGCAATTTTTACCGAATCGCAATAAAATTGCGAGTTTCAAATTGCGATTTCGCAATTTCCATTGAATCCTATGGGCCAAAAGGCCCATAGGAATCAATGGGAATTGCGAATTCGCAATTTGGAACTCGCAAAATGTTAATGCATTCCATGGGTGCAGGGGGGGTCAAAAGGAACCCCCCCTGCACCCCTGAAATGTATTTTAAAGTGCATGTTACACACACACATGTCCTAAGGACATGTGTGTCTGTAACATGACAGTGTTTTAAAATGCATCTTTGGGCATTTTGACACATTTTTGCAAATTACCACGAGGTTCAACCTCGTGGTATTTTGCACCCCCTATTTGCGAAATCGCAATTTTAAAAATTATCATGCATTGCTTTTAAGGAATCGCAAATTTGCGATTCCTTAAAAGCAATCGCATTTTTGGAATTCGCTAAAAATAGCGCTTTTCCAAAAATGCTTGATGCATCCCAAAAACCTATTTAGGAAGTGCAAACGGCCGAATTTTGCGATTCGCGCCGTTTGCACTTCCTAAATAGGTTGATGCATCTAGGCATATGTGTGTTAGGAGTCACCTGGTCAGTTGTCAGGACCAATTGAGGGCACACATATGGAGAAAATTCAAATTGGTAAATATAGTACAATGGTGGATGTTTTAGTATGCATTCCAGCTCCCCCCCTCCTTGGAGTTGGCAGAACTCAGCAAAGGTTAGGTCCAAAAGGTGCAAAGAGGCAAGGTGGTCCCCATCAGATAACAGCCATCTATTTTATGTATTTATTTATCAAGTGTTATATAGCGCGAACATGACGCAGGTGGGTATCAGAGCTCTTTACAATTTGGCAGGGTAGTAATTAATAAAGGGAAGGACCAGCGTCATTTCAGAATGCAAGCAAGAACAATGACAGAGGAGGTATAAAAAAACATCACATTTTGCTAAAACAATAGCGTACTGGGAGAAGAACAAACAATACATATATGAGCATAGCAGACAACTCTGAGCTTCACATGTGTTAGTCCAATAAAAAAAGTAATCAAAGGGAGGTGAGCAAACAGACGAGCCATGGCCATTTTAAGAAAGGAACTTGTTCATTAGGATTATTTTTTTACTTCCTTTTTGAAAGAAGCTGTGGAGAAGATTCTGCGGAGTTCCAGTGGGAGAGAGTTCCAGATCTTCGGGGCAGAGCCTGAGAAAGCTCTGTGACTCGTTGCAAACAATCTGTAGTTTCGAGAGGAGAGAGTTTGCACTTCTTTTCGGTCTACCCCCTCCAGATAATTCTAGCTTTTGAGCCTAATTACAGGGGAATTTGAAATAGAGTATTTGAGAATTTGAATAACCATGCGTTCATGAGTGATGTCATGGATGAGGGGAGAATAAGAGACGCATTGGGTAAGCCAAGACTAGAAGTAAACCAATGCATACCAAGGCCTCAACAAATGGGATTGCAGATACTATGTATATGATGAAAAGGCACCTTGAAGAGATATTGACAGAAGGAGATAAATCCCAGAAACATAGTATGTGGAAATCTTGCAGAGGTAGTCCTCATTGGGTGGGTTGGGTCCCAGCAGAGACAATAATCCTGTTGGTGGCCTTTGCCTGACTAGGACACAACAGTTTGGGAGAGACTAGAGTTCATCTGGTTCTATGATAAAGCCTCTTGTGGCTGTACTTGTTCAAAGGGCCATGATGATACCCCAAGTAGAGGGCAAAGGAGAGGTTAAAAACTCAGGGGACCACCTCCTCAGGAGGAAACACACAGTAAGGGACGAGGGCACGAAACCAAGTAATGCAGAAGAGATGGTGGGTGCACTTGCTCAACACATAGGAAGAATACACGAAGCAGAGGGGAAGTTTGATCCTGGTGATGTAGTGGAGGAGGAAGGGGGTAGATTTGGTAAATATGGACAAAAAAACTACATTACACTGGTATTACAAAGCAGTTGGCTGCACATGTTATACAAAGCCAAAAGGTAAAGCCTAAGCTGACAAATATGTAGATGTCTTTGAACATTTACAAAAGGAAAATAGGTGTTAGGAAAGATTATGCAAGGTAGAAAGAATATTTGCCAGGAGGCAAGTTAGTTTTCTACAAACATTGAAACATGAACGCTGTTGATTAATGTTGATAGAATCTAATGTCATATGTCTCCCTAACATGGAGTATGTTAGTCATTTATATGAATTTCATTAGAACAGGTGGGATAGGTTTGAGAGAAGTATGGTTATGGCATGATGAAGAGATCTTCTCCAGGATGAGCAGAGATCAAACAATGATACTGGGAAATAGACAATGATATTTGGCTTCAATTGACGTCTCTCATGAGACTGATCAGCATTACACAGTACAAGTGGGCTATTCTATTTTATACCCACCCTTTGCCAGGAGTCCCATTACCTGAGTGGTTGGAGCTCAACAAAAGCTATCAGGTAGGAGTGTCTACTGGCCCCTCAATAAAGGGGCATTCTACAGATCACCCTGCACATTTAAACATTACTTCTCCAAATGTTGAAGTAAATATCCATGTAGTTAGAACTTAATTGAACGTTGAAGTATGTAGATTGGGGATAAAAGAGACCTTTGATGAAATTCCTAGTGCTAATTCGATTATTTTGCCATTGGGTACTTTGTCACAAAGAGCTGGAAAATTAATATATTGTGGTCTGAGAGTTGTTTGCTGAACAATTATATTGATCAAAAAGGGTCCTTTGTAGTGTACTCTGACCCAGATGAAGCAGTAGGGCTGGTGAGGTAATGTAGGATAGGTGCTGTGGCAGCAAATTGTGACATAAAGTCGCTGTTTTGGCATGTACCAGCAAACCCAGAAGATATTCATCTACTGGGTATTAATTTTAATGAACTGACTTACATAGGAAAGGCCATGCCCAGAGGATGATCTGTGGCATGTTCAGTCTTTGATAGTTTTAGCAAGTTACTTAAATAGGCAAAGAAGAGGGAAGTGAGGTCAACGTTTCTGCTAAACTATCTTGCTGGCTTGTTTATGGAGATGGCAGACGAGTATGGTGCATATGAGCAACTATTAATAGTGTTTGAATAATACACAGTGTGGTTTGATTTTGCACTCCCACCTGAAAAAAAGAGCCTGCTTATGACATTGAGCCCCGGTTCCTGTGATCTGTTGGTCCTGGGGGAGCAGTCAGACAAGGTTTGCTGTTGGCCCTGGTGGGGGCAGCAGGATGTGCTGAGTGCACAGGGTCACTATAGTCCATATAGCCCAGCAACAACAGGTTCTGCTTCTGTTGACTGTGGTGCACATTTAAACGTTCTCCTCTCCTCACGGCACACAATGTATTGTGATTTATTGGCCAATATGGAAGAGGTGGACATGACTTGAGTTTGCTCCTGACAGCAGCAGCCGTCTTCTGCTAAGGCAGAGGAGTGCCACCCTACTACTAAAAAGGATAAAAGGAGACTAAAATGATAATAAAACTAAGTTATTATCATTTTATTTTTCCGTACTGAGACAGTTTTACGGGGCGGGGCAGGGCGGGGCCAGGCTGTCGTCACTAGCAGGGGGAGGAGTGGTATGGGACAATTAAGTGCACATGATGGTTTGGATGGCCATCTTGAGCCGGCCAAACAGTCATGCGCACTTAGCATGTCCTTCCCCAGGCTGTATTGCACAGCCTGGGTAGAGAACATGCACAGGCTTCCACTCGCTGTCTGAAAGCAGAACCAGGGTGCTGAAACCAATTACACCACTTCTGTCATGCTGGTGACAGCAGCTTCGTGATTGGCTTAAGGGAGCCTGTGTGCTTCCTGCTTCTGGGAGGAACAGAAGAGGATGGAGGACAGGCTGCCGGCAGCCAGGTAAGTGACATTTTGTTTTCTACCTCCACTCCGCCACCCCACACATACTATTCGGTGGCAGCTGTCACTGCCTGACAGAAAAGAGGACTTGCTAGATTCACTGGAAAACAATAGTTCCCAGCAACAAAAGGCCCAAAAACTTTGACCGCAATGTACACTTAAGCAGTCTCCTCTCCCTGTAGTACGGGTACTTGAAGGATGCACCTTACCAAAGCACGGGCTAAGCATGCTATCTTACAGAGTCACTAAGATGCCTAAAGAGACTAGACTGGGCACACTTTCTTGGCTCATCCAAGCAGCCCTCAAAACATCAAGGAGAGGCATAAGGGTTTTACTCCTCCTCTCGATATTACTCCAGATAAAAAGCTTTTTTTTCCCAGTCAAGTATTGCCATGTTTATGTTTTCAGACAAGGCTGGGGTTGCCTTAAACTGAGAAATTGCCTAAACCATGTCATAAATGAATGCCATGCAAGAAGCTGAACAGCGGATGTGTAATGGTTCTTGTAATAACTCAAGTGGATGCAGACCGGTCACATAATGAGCTACTTGTTAACCAAGTCCTTTTTTAATCTTTGGTGTCTACCCTAGGAAAATCAATTAGAAGAAAGGCCAGTAAATGCAATCAGAAAAAAAGAATCTAGGGCCAGATATGCGAAATACAGTTTTTGCATTTCCAAAATAGTGAATCTTAAGAAATCGCTATTTAGGAAATGCAAAATGGAATGTACAAAAATAGGGATTTCCAAATAGTGATTCTTACTCTGTTGGAATCGCTATTAGCAAATGGCTATTTAGGAAATGCAAAACCATTCAATACTATGGGCCTATCGGCCATATGTACAACTGTATTTAGCAGTCGCAAATGTCAAATTGGGTTGTTTGGGACCGTAACAATGGTGTTTAGTACGTGTATCAACCCCATATTGCAAGCTTGTAACCTGTTACAGACTTGAAAAATAGAGTTTGTAAGTTGCTATTTGGAAGTGGAGTGCCAGGGGCATCCTTTCTTAATAGCGAGTCGCAGGGATATGTACGATTGTTTTGCTACCAGAATGCGGCCGTAAAACAATCAAAGTGCACCCTCTCTTCAAGTAGGTGGTAACCCAGTTGCAAACGGGCAGTGCTTCAAAGGGGACCCCTTTCCCATTGTGATTGGTAGCATTGGTAGCGAAAACGATTTTTCACTGCCTATTCTTAAAAAACTTAAACAGAAACGTTTCATTTTTCTTTTATAAATGCATCCTGTTTTCTTTAAGAAAAATAGCTGCATTAAAATAAACAGCTTTATTCAAAAAGCAGTCACAGACATGGTGGTCTTCTCACCCCAGGAAGCCAACATCCCTCTGAGTGCCAGCCATTCTCAATGGGTTGCATATGGTGACCTGCCTCATGATTATTAATCAGGTAGGTCTATTGCGACCCATTCGGGAATCCCAAAAAGTGTCAAAGACACTGGTGTGCATCAGGTTTTGCTACTCGCAATTTGCGAGTCGCAAACCTGCAGTCGTACAGATGATCCTACAGGCCCATAGGTATGAATGGTTTTGCCTTTCCAAATTTGCAATTTTCTATTGGCAAATTTGAAAATAAAAATTGAAGGGTGATTACGGCTCCTTGATGCACCCCAAAAAAAAATGGTGTACATGGTAAACGCACAAATGCCCTAGGGGTAACTGTGTGCTTTATGGCACTTTAAAAAAAGCATTTTGGGTTGCTTTTTTTCAAATTGCCCATGGGTACCATCGACTTGGAGTTGATGGTAATAACATTTCCTAAATGCTCATTTCTCATTTACAGTACAAAAGGGGGATGTGATGGACGGAGCATCTGAATCAATCAAACACTCACACCCAGCAAAAGATCTGGGTTTAATCCATCACCGTTCTGTAGCTCACTCTGCCACCCCAGTTCAGACATGGCTATATGCAAATCAGTCTGACCCTGTGCCTCATGGGAACAGTCCAGCCCGAACAGCCAAGCCATGTCTTCCCTGGACCGGAAACAAGCTTCCGGGGACCGGTTTCTGGCATTCCAGCCATCTTCAGCCCGGCTTGCTTGAATCCAGTGGCAAAGTGAGCAAGGAACTCACGTCTGAGCATACCCTGCCACACTTATGGCGGCCAAAAGCGGTACAAAAAGGGGTGGTGATGGACCCATGAGGCACAGGGTCAGACTGATTTGCATATGGCCATGTCTGAACTGCGGTGGTGTGGAGTGCAAAAAAACGATGGATTTAGGCCCAGATCTCTGTACTGGGGTGAATGTATGGCATTGTTCTACATTCTGTCCATCAACTGTGGTTTTTGCATTTGTCACCCCGAGTGGGATGGGTATGCTCAGACGTGAGTCCCATGCACTCCACACCACTGGATTCAAGCAAGCCGGGCTGAAGACGGCTGGAAAGCCAGAAACCGGTCCTTGGAAGCTAGTTTCCGGTCCAGGGAAGGCATGGCTTGGCAGTTCGGGCTGGACTGTTCCCATGAGGCACAGGGTCAGACTGATTTGCATATGGCCATCTCTGAACTGCGGTGGTGTGGAGAGCAAAAAAAAGATGGATTTAGGCCCAGATCTCTGTACTGGGGTGAATGTATGACATTGTTCTGCATTCTGTCCATCAACTGTGTTTTTTGCATTTGTCACCCCGAGTGGAATGGGTATGCTCAGACGTGAGTCCCATGCACTCCACACCACTGGATTCAAGCAAGCCGGGCTGAAGACGGCTGGAATGCCAGAAACCAGTCCTCGGAAGCTTGTTTCCGGTCCAGGGAAGGCATGGCTTGGCAGTTCGGGCTGGACTGTTCCCATGAGGCACAGTGTCAGACTGATTTGCATATGGCCATGTCTGAACTGGGGTGGTGTGGAGTGCAAAAAAACGATGTATTTAGGCCCAGATCTCTGTACTGGGGTGAATGTATGACATTGTTCTGCATTATATCCATCAACTGTGGTTTTTGCATTTGTCACCCCGAGTGGGATGGGTATGCTCAGACGTGAGTCCCATGCACTCCACACCACTGGATTCAAGCAAGCCGGGCTGAAGACGGCTGGAATGCCAGAAACCGGTCCTCGGAAGCTTGTTTCCGGTCGAGGGAAGGCATGGCTTGGCAGTTCAGGCTGGACTGTTCCCATGAGGCACAGGGTCAGACTGATTTGCATATGGCCATGTCGAACTGGGGTGGTGTGGAGTGCAAAAAAACGATGGATTTAGGCCCAGATCTCTGTACTGGGGTGAATGTATGACATTGTTCTGCATTCTGTCCACCAACTGTGGGTTTTGCATTTGTCACCCCGACTGGGATGGGTATGCTCAGACATGAGTCCCATTCACTCCACACCACTGGATTCAAGCAACCCGGGCTGAAGACCGCTGGAATGCCAGAAACCAGTCCTCGGAAGCTTGTTTCCGGTCCAGGGAAGGCATGGATTGGCAGTTCGGGCTGGACTGTTCCCATGAGGCACAGGGTCAGAGTGATTTGCATATGGCCATATCTGAACTGGGGTGGTGTGGAGTGCAAGAAAACGATGGATTTAGGCCCAGATCTCTGTACTGGGGTGAATGTATGACTTTGTTCTGCATTCTGTCCATGAACTGTGGTTTTTGCATTTCTCATTTAGGCAATGCTTTGCACATGTGCTTAGAAAATCGTAAATAGGATATCCCTATTTGAGATTCCCTTCAGGCCTTTGTACATATGGATAGACAATTTAGCATTTCTTAATGGACTGAAATGTAATGATTTGAATCCTGATGTATTGTAACTCCTCCATCAGAGAGCTCCTTATATGCTGGTGCTAAAAACATACTCTTTTTAACATGCGAGAATTATTCTGAATTCAAAAACAAATCAGGGCTTGGTTAAACGCACACTGTAAAATTCAGTGAGCAAACTGTGTGATTTGTGCTAATACCAACATGGTAAGAAAGGCTGGCGGGTAGTGATAGTCATCTTTAGCAGACTATACTATAATTATTACTTTTAAATGTATTGACATCGTTAGAAAATGTCTTGATCATCTGGGCAATAGGACAGGCATTCAATTGAAATTGTCACTTTAGGCTACTTTTATAGAACATATACTTTGTGAGTTACTATTTGCTTTAGAGCTTCATATCCTTCAGTGACCCATGTTGTACTCATTGCTGGGTATGCCACATTTATGATTCCAGGTACCCCTTCACCTTTTGAAATCATTTACATTCTGAAAGAGTCAAAGGGTCTTGCATATCTGAGCTGCTCTTCCTATTATTGCTCGGCAATAGAAACAAGCATTTAAAATGAAATAGGTTCTGCATTTGCGAGATGTTAGGCAATTTGCAATGTAAATGACAAAGCCTTTTATTTATCGGTTTTGAAAACCAACAAGCCTTTGACCTCTGACTTGCTTGCCTGTTTATCCAGCACACCCTGCTCGAGGCAAACTTCTTTCTGGTCCGAGAGCTGCATTGGAGGTCATCATCAGAGATTCCGAGTCTCCTAACAGCATGGTAAGCCTGACTGGAGTCCGGCACACAGGATGAATTCACAGTGCCAGTGGAGTTTTGTTTGCCACCTCACAGGACTGCATAGCACCCAGCTTTCTTCCTGCATGTACCAAGCCCCTTTGGACCTGACAGAGGGCATATGCCTCAAGCACCCCACCTGTGGCATGCAGTCAGCACCCCGTGACTCCCAAATACTGATCAAGAGATCAAGCCTCTAGTGATCTAGTGTTCAATTTCTGAGATGGCTGTCAGGAAAAATATCATGAATTTATCATTTTTGGGTCAGTGCTGTAGTTTTTCTTTCCAATAGAGTGGCTCTCATTTGCAACTCATGGCCTTTTTTTCGGGACATAGGCCATGGAAGTGGTTCGTTATACACAATTATCTCCAAATTTGGATCCTTTAATAGATAATGGGCTAAACTAAAATATGTAAAGGGGCAGTCAAGAGATTCAGTTACTACCACCAAGGCGAGAGAAAGAGATAGTAAAGTGATAGATACATGCACGGTGCATAAAAAGAACCCTCAGGCACCAACTGAGAGTCGGTTGCCAGTTGTCTTCATTGGGCTCTAGTTTAGAATACGTGAAATTGGTATCCAACAGTGATGGGGGTGAATTAAAAGGAGTGTTGACTACTTCCCAAACTAGAAGACAATATTTAATACAGGGGTAGTTCTAACTCCGTTAAAAGCAATAGTGCAAAGCGGACATAAACTTGGTTGTGCAAATTTGAACCAGAAAAGTCCTATAAAAGTGTAAGGGTCGACATGTTTCTGCTATAAAGAGGCAAGAGTCGGCTTAGCATTCATCAGGACCAACAACATACATCGCCTCATGCGTGACGCACACTAAGGCGCCACTGCCACCTGGGCGGGAAAGGTAAAAGGATTACAAACTTGAATGTAACCGATGCACAGGAGCTTCCTCGTGCGTCCCCTCCAAAACGTGAGGGATGGAGAATTGTTATGTATCCGGAACGATGCCCCTTAGGCTCGTGGTTGGGGGAATATCTTCACACCCATACCGTCAATATCCCGGCGACTACCCTCCATGAAACCTACTGGGTTCTTGTCCACGGCCCGAATACAGGCCACGTATTCTAAACTAGAGCCCAATGAAGACAACTGGCAACCGACTCTCAGTTGGTGCCTGAGGGTTCTTTTTCTGCACTGTGCATGTAATAATCTATCACTTTACTATCTCTTTCTCTCGCCTTGGTGGTAGTAACTGAATCTCTTGACTGCCCCTTTACATATTCTTTTGTATGTCACTCTTCCGTTGATTTGTATTCACTATTTCAAAAGGGGTTTAAGAGTGGCCTTTTGACCCTTTCTCTCCTGTTGATTACCTAAACTAAAATATGCTTCTTTCCTCAATTATTTCTGCATGTGATTTAGATAACTAGATTAATTGACACGGCATTCTGACAATTTGGAACATCCTTTGTTTAATAAAATGTAGATCAGCTTACCATCATTAAAATTAGATTGCCAGTATACTGAGTAACATGAGCAGTTCTACAAATAGATTTTGTGTAACACCAGCTCAGAATATGTATCTACAGTGTTTAGCCCTCTTCCACCTACCTCACTATCCACTCCCCCCTTCATTTGCTGCTAGAGGTAGGTCTAGCCCAATTCACTATATATTCTGTCAATAGTTCTTGGAAGGAATTCACTACATTCTATGATGTGGTGCCACTTGGTTATATCAACCATAA
This sequence comes from Lissotriton vulgaris, assembly GCF_964263255.1. Taxonomy (NCBI): domain Eukaryota; kingdom Metazoa; phylum Chordata; class Amphibia; order Caudata; family Salamandridae; genus Lissotriton; species Lissotriton vulgaris. Next base: position 1,549,881,133 of record NC_141685.1, read on the forward strand.
ACTGTTGACAAGCAGTATTATTTGAAGGATTCAGCAAAATATTTTGACAAGAGTCCATGTTTCAGAAATATTATGGCTGAGGGTAGAAAGTTGCATTAGAATGTAATTGATCCTCCAACTGTCCTAAAAAGTGTAATCATCATACCTTTTAGGAATGTCAATCTGTATTTGAATAATTCATTAGAATCTTCTTTTAAATTTAGTTCAATATTTTCTTTATCTACCAACAATTTAGAGCTCTGCCAGATATGTAATTCCTCACAGGATAGCTTGATAGGGCTAGCATGCAGAAATAGTGGCATTGTAGGACTGCGTTGGACTTCACCTTTGGGTCAGTAGGACTTGGGCTTACGGGGAATCGTGCAGGCATTGTACTGAGCCTGTGTAGGGTATATTTGGAGATGGTTTCGTTTTAGGTTGCCCATAATGGTGAATTGCATTTCGGCAATATGCTCCATGTATTGTATTTATTAGGTTGACTGTAAACTCAGAAAGGTGTAATTGTGATATATGTCCTGAGTGGAAGTAAATAAAACTAGGCTAATGTGGACCTTTCACCCATGTATTTTGCTTTGTGGTTACTCACGATGTAGAATTGCATGCCAAGTAGACAAGGCTAGCTTACCAGTTTCAAATATGTGTTACTATTACAATTGAACTCCTTTGACTGATAAGCCCCATTGCACTAGGAACTTTGCATTGATTTGAGGTGGTGAGATGGTCAAGCCAAACTGGAGTGGTCTAATAAGCAGCTTTTCAGGGTAAGCATATACAGATGTTTTTTAATCTACACCTGAAATTGTTGAAGGTGTTTTGAATGGGCATAGGATTTCCCACAAATTGATTGTAGACGGCTGTAAAGAGGCATGAGCATTTAGCATCCTCCCTGCTCAATGTTATGCAGTGCAACTTGGTAGAATCAAGAATCATGCATGTTTAACAGGCCGGCAATTCAGAAATATGCAAGACTTTTGAAGACTGTCAGATAGCCTACGGCAGAGGATCTGGGCAGGGCCATACTGGCTAACGGGCAGTTTGGAATGCTGCCGAGCTGGTGGCTGAGTTTCTTGCAGTGGGGGCTGATTTCGTTCATGGAGACCTGCCTGTTATTTGAAATAATGAAAGCAAAACGAATTTCGTTTAGCACACGCATCAACAAAATCAGCCCCCAGCTCAGCAGCATTCCAAACTGCCCGGTAGCCAGTCCGACCCTGGATCTGGGTCTAGGTTTGCATTGGTTATTAAATCCTGGTCTATGACAAGTATCTTCTGGGTGAATTAGGAGGTAAAGAAGTACCTGCAATTCGTCTCTGATATACCCCTAATGGCATGTTGTCTAATTTATCAGTAGTGCTTTGCTACCTTGAAACTCTAAGGTGATACAATTTCTGTGGCCTGTTCTGCCCTATTCCACTTTGTGCAAATCTTATTTGTGCTCCCTTATTGGATAGCTCTTTTATTTTGGCGAGACAGTCTCAATATGATGAAATTGTGGGTGCATGTGGTGCCTCTCTGTACATCGAACATGATGCTGACCGTAGATAAGAGATCAAGCCTCTCGCGGTCTAGTGTTCAGTTTCTAAGATGGTTGTCAAGAAAAATAGTGAATTTATCATTTTTGGGTCAATGCTGTAGTTTTTCTTTTCAATAGAGTGGCTCTTGTTTGCAACATGGCCTTTTTTTCGGGAGATAGGCAGTGGAAGTGGTTCGTTATCCAGTCACAGCTGGGCAGTACCATCCCATTCTATAACTCCTGTTGACCGGATATGTGAAGAAGACTACAAAGCATACAGGTGGATGACAGCATCCACAGCCATATTAGTCAGTTTTCACCAGCAATGCCCATGACCCAAATTTGTCAGAGTGTTAGGTAACATGGAACTTCAAGTAGTCCCCGGTTGATGGTACTTTCTTCTTTGAGGAGCAGCTGCATGGAGTTGCTGCTATCACTATGCCATCTTGTGTTTACTCTGGCCTCAATAGTGCAGATCAGTGTGATTCCCAAGAATCTTGCGTTCCAGCAAGAATATGGGCGGGTTATTGTCTTTCACCGGCAATCATTAGAGGAACCTGATTAGTGCCAATGAATTAGCAACCATTGCCTCAGACTAAACACGCCATTCTAAAATGATATTTTGATTTTTCATAGTGTGTGCCATTGTAATTCTGCTAAGTCGCAATGATGTAAAAGACACACTGCCTCTTCCACAGGTGAAAATGATTTTAGCCTAAAAAGGATGGAATAATAATTTGGCCCAACTCGAGACTACACCAATAACTCATCAGTAAGCGCGTAACTCACCGTGCTAACTTATTGAGCCTTTTAATGGCTTAGAAGAATGATTGTGTATTGAAATAGAAAGTGTAGAAAAGGCAGTTCTGAGACCATTAATTTGACATCTCAGCTATGGTAGTATGTGAGAACTATCCAATACACTCCGGTATAATATTGGCACTGCTTGCTTCCTAATTACTGAAAAATATCCTGCCAATTATCAGACAAGGGAAAAACCTATTGCAATTACCTCTCTCATCAATGATTGAGTACAAAATGTAAATATGATTTTGTTTTGCAGCTTAGTCTGGTGAACAAAACATTTGCCGGAACAAATGCAGACTCCAGATCATGGGGAAAAAAATCCTTCCAAAGGGGTTGAGTCATAAAAGGTCGAGAAGAAAATCGTAAAGTTGCCCTTGCAGGATCACTTTTATGTTTAAAGCAAATTTCTAATTTTTGTGGAATTTTCAAATAATGTTATGATGACTTTCATAAATATGGACAGTTATAATCTTCCAAGACTGCTCACATTGAATTACACATAAGAAAATGTGGTGAAATTCTACTTTTGAACATGCACCATTGTTTTGTCTCTTTATAGGGAACACATTTTTCCGAGTGGGCAACCCCTTTCGCCAACATCCTTGATAAACATAGTGAAAGATATATCCTATTACGTCAGTTCGAAGAGCAGACTCGATATTATACCAAAGTCCGTGTAAATGTATGAAGTGCCCCAAATTCATGCTATTCACAGCCAGCAATAGAATCAGGTACAACCATGTCACTGAGCTCACCTAGACGAACCACTCAAACTTCCTCTGCACCATTTTAGCAGCCCCTACCACTGCCAAGAAGCCACCGAGCACCACACACAGGAACTGGACCAAAGTATCCGAAAGCTAAGTGACGGGCACCCTCAAAACCTCTCATCCCGACACCGCAGCCAACCTGGAAGAGGCTGTCAAAAACTTCAACTCCTGGAACACCGACTGCACCAACAAAATCGCCCTATTTGAGCCTACCAAACTCAGGAGTCCCACCAAACATACCAATTGGTATGATAGAGCGCGCAGGTCACCCGACTCAGAGTTTACCAGATTTTCACGCACTTGGGCCCATGACGTGATTCCGAAATATAATTTTGTAAGTCGGGTGATTTTACACGCCACTATCAGTATTCTATGAGTGTCTCCTGTAACACTATTACCATAGCACCTGACTTACCACATTCACTTACTCTTCCTGATGGATCAGGAGCTTTGAGGACAGGTGATAACACTTCTAAAAAAACACTTGGTTTATTCACACAACATTAGTTTATATTTTTCTGAATGACCACAGACACCTTAGGCGTTTTAAAGTCTTTATATAGAAATGTAAAACTTAAAGTGACAAGATTATGAGGCAAATGCTGATAAAGACATCAATAAGCAGAATCAAAAAGATAATGTAACTGTGAATGAGGGACAGCACCATTTAGGGCAACAGAGTTTTCTAACGGGCAAGGGTAACAGGGAACATGCTATTCAGTTTAGGCTTAAACTAGGGACGGCAAGTTTAAAATGCATTAGTCAGTAAATTTCTATTGCCTATATGAAATCCAAACCCTAATCTTATTCTATCTAACTAAGTTCTACTGCATTTATAATGTTCACCACACTTTAATAAATTAAAAAAAAACAGTTTTCAAATATGTCCTACAGGAAAGGGGGAAAAATGGAACTTGCTAATAAACAGTTTGCAAATGCGTCAGTGGAGAGAACAGAGAGAAAATATCATGGGCATAGAGGCTTTATTAAAGAGCAGGAAGGAAAGGATAGAGGACGGACACCCACAGGTATATTTACCTAAGACGGGAATGAGGACTAACCCTGGCCAGAGGTCAGTTTCGGGAAAGGACGAGGACAAGGACCCACAAGGATTTAGGATGCCAGTAGGTGAGCAGGTAACAGCTCACGGAAAACCAGGACAGGATACCCCTCAGGATTTGGGTCAGGACTGGGCTCATCAAAGGGCACGACCAACCCCTACTGCTTCGGATGCAACGCCTGCGTTACCCCCCTCACTGCACGGAATCCGCCAATAACCCCGATTGGGTTTCGAATCTCCCAGCAAAGTGCTTTGCCAGCACTTAGGGCTATTTCCACCCCTTGGAGTTGGTGGAAAATTCTGACAGAGCGCTCCGCAGCTCTCTGTATCAATCACCTATAGAGTCGTGGGGTCGGTGACAGGTCTGCTATTCGGACAAGTCGGACAAATTTCCCTAACTAACTAGGCTAGTTATACCCTTCTTGGGTCCCCAGACCACCCACAAATGTTGCAAGTGACAGGGTCCCAACTTACGATTGGTCAGGAGAGGTGATTAGGTCACTATTACCTCCTTAAATTCTACGTTCCCACAATGAATATTAATTTTTTCATACCCGCCCCCTACATTCGTGTTCCCAGGCATAGGAGTAGGGGAAAACAATGGTGCATACAGTAGACAGAAACAATGTAACAAATTTTAGGTAGATTGCAGCATCTTCTCCCAGGACCAAGGTGGGTTCCCAGGCGCATCTTGCTTCGGAAGCCAGCTGGCTTGGTTCTGCTTCTGCGCAGTGTGGGTTTTCCCTCATCACGTGACAGGGTCGGAACGGGTTTCAATATGGAGTTTATTCCCTCACCCAGGCCCATGGATGCGTGGTACAAGAAAAGTAAGCGAAAACAAATTAATAACACAGAAAAATAGAATACACTGTACACCATGATAATCTGCTCTGCACCCCTTACTTCATAATAACTATAGCGATTAATGATTATGCGAAAATAGATAGAAAGGCAAAGCAGCGTATGCAAGCAGGTCGCATGGTTAGAAATAAGCGGCCATGTCAGCTACAATGCGCATGAGCGAACTTCTCTCCCTCCAAATCTGCGAGTGCGTCACATCACATGGGTATGACCGACGCATGCGCAGACTGAATATCTGCGAAGCAGCCATTCTGTAGTATGCAAGCGGTGTTACGGTTAGTAAACACATATGCAAGCATCTCTAGGACACCCGTGTGTACTGAAAAAGTGTAATATTAATGACGAACAGGAGTGTTTAGTACTATTACAAGTTAACGAGGTTCATGAAAAAGAGCAAGTCGCTTTATGTGTGAATTCTCACTCCATCAGGTATACCCCAGAACTGAGAACCCCCAAACATGCCTGCAAGCAATTAGAAAGGGTTTAGCGCAACTGTAAATACTCAACAGACCACGCAATCCTCCAGACATAACTCAACCACTACCTCCAACTCTTGAAAAAAACTAAAAAGAATGCCCTTGCTGACCTCCAAGAAACAAGCTCCAACTACACCAGCGAACTCTTCAGCACTGCCATGGAGTCCCTCAAACCCATAGCTACTGAGAACATCATCACCCCTTCACAAGGCCTCTGCAACAGCCTGCTGGATTTCGTCCACGACAAGATATCCACCATCTGCAAACACTTCTTACCCCAATCCTCCACAAACAAAAACTGGGCCATGAGAGCTCCACTGCACCATCTTCAAGAGTTTCTGTCAGGTGCTTAGGTGGCTTGTCCCACAACATTAGATACAACATCCGATACTAGGTTGCTTACTGTGAAAAGTCCCCCTCCATTTATGTGCCAAGTACAACTTTATATAGGGCTTGATTTAGATCTTGGTTGATCGTGTCCCACAGTCCCTTTTTCGGCAGTCTTCATGCCTGCTGACTTGGCAGCTGTATTTAGATGCAGGTGGTTGGACGGACCAAAGACCATCAGAGTGCCACCAGCTCCATCAGGTATGTTCACCCTCTTCGATGGCGCAATGGGCAAAAGTGGCTATTGGAGGTAGGACCACCCGTGTCTCAGCCGTGCCACTCATGATGTGCCTTCCCACCGCTGTCACTATGGCAGTAAAACCTCCAGAACTGAGTTGGCGGATTTGAAGGGATATAAGCCAGAAATGTCACCTTTTCTCACATTCACACTTCCTTTTCAACCATGGAGCAGATCTCCCAAGTCCTGCTTCTGCTGCTTGATGACAAACAAAATCAACATCGTCGTGAATGGAATTGGCGGTAAGCTCCACTTTTATCGGTTACCTTTTAACTTGTCTGTGAACATTTGCACTTGACTCATGCATTTTTAAATCTCTCTTACAAGCAATAGCATACCAATGTGTAATCCAAATGTCTATAAATTTGCCACTTAAAACATTTAAAGAAACAAAACTATGTGATCAAATTGCATGTATACATTTGTTTTAAGCTGCCTTCAGAAAATTGATACTTGCACAAAAATGGATATCGAATAAACATCAAAAAGTCACTGTACAAGTGTGTTTAAAGAAATGTTGAACATTTTCACATTAAAACATGTGCAACACACATCATTGAGATAAGGGCAGTGTAACCTGGTGTAAAAATTGCACTAGACAATGTGTAACCTTTACATTAGAAATTACCAGTAAAATCAACACTAGTCCCAAATTAGAAGTATTCAACATAAACAGCCCTGTAACATTTCCCGTTGTCTAATGCAAGTCCTGCACTGTATCCATTTTCAATAATGACAATATTTTATAAGGTGTAATGCATATGTGCTCATACGGATCCGCAATCAAGGTGAAACAAACACACTTGTAGAAACAAATCTAAAATAATCGTAACATCACTTAGTTCAGGGGTACTCATAGTACGGCCCGCGGGCCGGTGGCGGCCCGGCAAGCCTTCCTGGTCGGCCCGCGGACATTGCATACAGCTGTGCTTAAAATTAAATAGTGTTCGCAAATACAGCCGCAGCAGAGCGTACTCAGACTCTGCTCTGTGGGGCCCCGGGGGGATTCCAGTGATTGTCAGAGGGGAGCTGCAGGGGCCTAAGAGGTTAAATTCAACAAAGTCTAATTAACATGTAAATGTTCTTTTAACGACCCATGAAGTACTTGGTGCGGCTGTCTGCGCACTGCCGGTGAAGCTGTCTCAGCCCGGGCTGAGGGCTGACACACACACACAGGTGAGAGGACAGAGAGGGAGGGAGGGAGGGAGTAAGGGAAACAGAGAGTGGGAGACAGGGAGGGAGACACAGAGGGAGGGAGGGAGACACAGAGGGAGGGAGACACAGAGGGAGGGAAGGAAACGGAGAGTGGGAGACAGGGAGGGAGACACAGTGGGAGGGAGGGAGACACAGAGGGAGGGAGGGAAACACAGAGGGAGGGAGGGAGGGAAACAGAGAGTGGGAGACAGGGAGGGAGACACAGAGGGAAGGAGGGAGGGAGGGAGGGAGGGAGACACAGAAGGAGGGAGGGAGACACAGAGGGAGGGAGGGAGACACAGTGGGAGGGACTGAGCCACAGAGGGAGGGAAACAGAGATTGGGAGACAGGGAGGGAGACACAGTGGGAGGGAGGGAGACACAGAGGGAGGAAGGGAGCGAGACGCAGAGGGGGGAGGGAAATAGAGAGTGGGAGACAGGGAGGGAGACACAGAGGGAGGGAGGGAGACAGGGAGGGAGACACAGAGGGAGTGAGGGAAACAGAGTGGGAGACAGGGAGGGAGACACAGAGGGAGAGAGGGAGACACGGAGGGAGGGAGACACAGAGGGAGGGAGACACAGAGGGAGGGAGGGAGACACGGAGGGAGAGTGGGAGACAGGGAGGGAGACACAGAGGGAGAGTGGGAGACAGGGAGGGAGACACACCGGGAGGGAGTGGGAGGGAGAGAGAGGGATAGAGACACAGAGGGAGAGGGAGGGAGAGAGAGAGAGAGGGAGAGGAAGGGAAAGAGAGAGAGAGAGAGGGAGAGAGAGAGAGAGAAGGAGGGAGAGAGAGAAAGATGTGTGTATGCTGGGTCTGGTGGCTCAGTGGACAAAGGTGTCTGCTGCAGGGACCTGTGCTTAACCTCATGGTCACAATTTGTGTTTGCTTTAGCCCCGCCCCCTCCCCCTCTGACCCCGCCACCACCGGTGCAGCCCTCAGCCACAAACCATACTGTAAATTTGGCCCCCGAGAGAAAGTTTGTGAGTACCCATGACTTAGTTGATGCATATGGCCTTTACGGTGATGAATGCCTGTACCTACATCTAAATGACCATCACATACTATGCTAACAAGCGTATACACTTAACAAAGTTGACATTAAAAATATCTGTTGTATTACTGCCATCATGGCAAAGAAAAATAGGCACATCACATTTTACTTAGAAACATTGGTAGGAATGAAAGAATTGCTTGGAAAACCTAATGCCAGTACTAATTGTGTGAAATCAAAAGTATGGATTTATTTAACAAAATGAGATAAGTGTCTCAAAATAAAATTAAAGCTAAATGGCTAATGCGTTGCCAAAGATAACATCCTCAGGAAAGGGCATCTAGTGGGCAAAGCTTACACCTCAAAGATCTTACTTGGGAGTGGGGGTTGGGTTTGGGAGGGGTGTTCTTGGGTTTGGAGGGTTAGGTTTGGAAGGTGCACTCTTGGGTTTGGGGGATGTTTTTGGGAGGGGTGCTCTTAGGTTTGGAAGGGGGTGTGGGAGGGGATTTACATTTGGCAGGGGTACTTTTGGTTTTAGTAGGGGTGTATTCTGTTTTGGGAGGGGTGGGTTGGCATGTAGAAAGGGGAGGTCGGATGTGAAAGGGGTGAGTTGGGGTGTGAAAATGGCATTTTTGCGTTCCGAAGAGGTGAGTTAGGGCAAGACCAAAAAAGACCTCTTCTCTAAGAAAATTGGTAGGTTGTTCGATAGAGAGTTGGGTTTGTGAGGCAGAGGGAGTGGTAGTTTCCGAGGTGCATGTGTCTGTTGAGGATGAAGGTACCTGTTGGTCTGTTGTATGTCATTTACATTTGAGGGTGTGTAGCGTCATAGGTGTCTGTTGTATGGATGAGTGTGGGTGTTGGAGGTTTATGGGTATGGAATCTAATGTTTTTGTGCGTGTGGATGGGTGTGCTGTGGAGGTGCTGGTTATGGTTGTGGGGCATGTCTGTGGTGGTGTCTGTGGTGTCTGTAGATGTGCTGGTGGTGGGGGTGCTGAATGTGGGTGTGGAGGTGAGTGCGATGTCTGTAGATGTGCTGATAGTGGGGGTGGTGCATGAAGGTGTGGTGGTGGCTGCAATGTCTTTGGATGTGCTGATGGTGGGGATGGTGCTTGCATGTGTAGTGGTGGCTTCAGTATCTGTGGGTGTGCTGGTGTTTGTGCATGTAGGTGTGGTGGTGGGTTTTGTGGATGTATGTTTGGTGGTGTGTCTGTGTGTGGGTGTGTGTATATGCTGCTCATGTGTGTTAAATTGGGTGCGTGCAAAGTTGTGCATGTGCTTAGCCCAGGGCTGGGAATAGGGAATAGGGAATTGGGATGGGAAAGGGGTGGGAAGGGGGGCACAAGGCTAGGGATGGCTGGAGAGCTATGGTCAGTGAGGAGGCCAGACCTTGAAAAGACCACTGGAGGCCACTATCAAGGTCATCCTGGTAAGCTACTATTTGTGGCATATGGCAGCTAAGCCCATGGCATTCAGGAGTGCAAAGTGGCCTACAGTAATGCTGTGGAGGAGGTCAATAGACTCCTCACTCAGTGCAGCTGGGGAAGGGGCTGAAGAAAGGTGCCTGGTGCAAAGAAAACCACAGCCCTTTTAGGGTAGTGACGTTGTCCAACAGGAGGTGGAGCAAGGAGGAGGGTGGAGATGGATATTTGGGTGGAGTGTCAAGGTGCAGGTGACATTGAAGCAGGAGGGTCCACTAGGAACTGGTCAATTGGGGAGGCCTCTGAAGAAAATGTCGAGTTGGAGCCCTCCGTGCCAGTCCCCACACCATCCGTGGCACTGTATACCTCGGTGTCAGTGGTCTCACCATGTGAGACTCAGGGACTAGCTGCTACCCCGCCTACGAGGCCAATGTCTTCTTTGTCTGCTCCGGATGATGCTGAAAAGACATATACAACTGATCAATAGAACTGAATAGAACTGATCAATAACTTTGCACACAAAACATTTTCTTAGTTGCCATTTGCACCTGCTATAAGGCTCACAAACTTTTGCATGTATGTAGGGAACATCTTCTAAAACCACACAGTTTAATAATATATGATCTTGTCTCTTAACCATATTAATTTTTCTAAAGGAACTGTTGCACACCTCTGAATGGTTGGCCTTTGATCTCCAGAATGGTGAACTAATGTCACCAATAGTGTTGAGACCTAATATTGAGTAGGAAATGTCAACTTCCACAAATATCGAATTGGAAATATCATGATTCAGAAATATCGACAGCCAGAATATTGTGGTCAAGAATATTGAATTCAAGGTTAGAAATATTGGTTTTAGAAATATAGAAGTCATTAATATTGTTTGAAAAAATATAGTTGTTTAAAATATAAATTTTTTAATTAGTGTTGTGTATTTTACTTTATTTTTTAAATGTATGAGATTTTAATAATTATCAATTTAATTTTAATTACATTTGCCGTTTTTTTTAGTTCCATAGTGGTTTTTGGGTTTATAAGGGAATAGGGAGGGAAGTAATTTAATTATAATATTATTGATTTAATTGTGGGAAGTAATGTATTTGTAGTTAATTATTAATTGGTTTTTAGTAAATATTAATAAATTAATTGATAATTAATTAGGGTAAGTTTTTAATTATTTATAGGTGTGGGTTGTGGGGTTGATAGGTGTAAAGGGTGGAAAGTAATTTTTTTGATTCATTAATAATTAGTTGTTAATTTATATTAATTAATTGATTACAAATTAATTATGGAAATTGTGTAATATATTTTAGGTGCCTGTTTTTTGGTTCATAGGGGTAAAGGGTGGGAAATAATGTATGTTTTATGAAATAATAATTAGTTCTTAATTTATATTACCTAATTAATTGATAATTAACTATGGTAATTGTGTGATATTTTAAGTGTGGGTTGTGCGGCTTGCTTGAATCCTGATGGTGCAATGAGCAAGGGACTCACGTCTGAGTATACCCTGTCCATCACCACCCCCTTTTCCCAAATCGATTTTGTCCACACTAAGTGTGGGAGGGTATACTCAAACATGAGTCCCTTGCTCATTGCACCATCAGGATTCAAGCAAGCCGGGCCGACGACGGCTGAAATGCCAGAAACCGGACCCCGGAAGCTTGTTTCCTTCCCAGTATAAGAATTGGCTTGGTAGTTTGGTTTGCCCTGTTCCCATCATGCACTGGGACAGGAACAGACTAATTTGCATGTAGCCAGGTTCTGAGCTGGGATGGTGCAGTGAGCTAAAAAACAGTGATGGATCAAGCCCTGATCTCTTGACTGGGTAGGAGTATTCTGCATCATTCAGAAACTCTGTCCATCACCACCCCCTTTTACAAAATCGATTTTGTCCACACTAAGTGTGGGAGGGTATACTCAGACGTGAGTTCCTTGCTCGTTGCACCATTAGAATTCAAACAAGCTGGGCCGGCGACGGCTGAAATGGCAGAAACCGGTCCCCGGAAGCTTGTTTCCTTCCCAGTATAAGAATTGGCTTGGTAGTTTGGTTTGCCCTGTTCCCATCATGCACTGGGACAGGAACAGACTAATTTGCATGTAGCCAGGTTCTGAGCTGGGATGGTGCAGTGAGCTAAAAATCGGTGATGGATCAAGCCCTGATCTCTTGACTGGGTAGGAGTATTCTGCATCATTCAGAAACTCTGTCCATCACCACCCCCTTTTCCAAAATCGATTTTGTCCACACTAAGTGTGGGAGGGTATACTCAGACGTGAGTCCCTTGCTCATTGCACCATCAGGATTCAAGCAAGCCAGGCCAACGATGGCTGAAATGCTAGAAACCGGTCCCCGGAAAATTGGTTCCTTCCCAGTATAAGAATTGGCTTGTTAGTTTGGATTGCCCTGTTCCCATCATGCACTGGGACAGGAACAGACTAATTTGCATGTAGCCAGGTTCTGAGCTGGGATGGTGCAGTGAGCTAAAAAGCGGTGATGGATCAAGCCCTGATCTCTTGACTGGGTAGGAGTATTCTGCATCATTCAGAAACTCTGTCCATCACCACCCCCTTTTCCAAAATCGATTTTGTCCACACTAAGTGTGGGAGGGTATACTCAGACGTGAGTCCCTTGCTCATTGTACCATCAGGATTCAAGCAAGCCGGGCCGACGACGGCTGAAATGCCAGAAACCGGTCCCCGGAAGCTTGTTTCCTTCTCAGTATAAGAATTGGCTTGGTAGTTTGGTTTGCCCTGTTCCCATCATGCACTGGGACAGGAACAGACTAATTTGCATGTAGCCAGGTTCTGAGCTGGGATGGTGCAGTGAGCTAAAAAACGGTGATGGATCAAGCCCTGATCTCTTGACTGGGTAGGAGTATTCTGCATCATTCAGAAACTCTGTCCATCACCACCCCCTTTTCCCAAATCGATTTTGTCCACACTAAGTGTGGGAGAGTATACTCGGACGTGAGTCCCTTGCTCATTGCACCATCAGGATTCAAGCAAGCCGGGCCGACGACGGCTGAAATGCCAGAAACCGGTCCCCGGAAGCTTGTTTCCTTCCCAGTATAAGAATTGGCTTGGTAGTGTGGTTAGCCCTGTTCCCATCATGCACTGGGACAGGAACAGACTAATTTGCATGTAGCCAGGTTCTGAGCTGGGATGGTGCAGTGAGCTAAAAAACGGTGATGGATCAAGCCCTGATCTCTTGACTGGGTAGGAGTATTCTGCATCATTCAGAAACTCTGTCCATCACCACCCCCTTTTCCAAAATCAGGTGAGGAGACCTACATAGCCCCTCCTGTGTGCACAGGCCAGGCATTACATATATGGTAACAGTTGCACAATGTGTGCTTTCTGTGCCAATGTTCTGCTAATTTTTCCATAAGTGATTGTGGATAGTCAATCATGGCCTCAAATTCCCCCAGCGAAAGCATGCTACCATGAGTGTGCATGCACAACGGGCCTCTGTTTAGACAAGTAGTTGCTCTCACACCAGCCTGAAGACCTGCTGATACATAGGGGGTCATTAGGATGGCGGGCGGACTTAGTCCGCCCGCCATCCTATCGGAGTTTGGGACTGCCCGCCATAAGGGCGGGGGTACCGTGGGGGGGATTAGGATGCGCCCGCCACTGTGGCAGGCACATACTGCATTTTTAGCATTGTGGCGGGGGGGCTCTCAGCACCGCCGCCACAATGCTAAAAATGTATATATGCATTTGCATTACCAAATGCCTGCTGCTTTGTTAATGCAAATGCAGGGGGGTACCACAGGTACCCCCCCCCCATGTGCACCCCCACCTGTCCTTCACTCAGGGGGCCCAAAGGGGGCCCCCGAAATGAAGACTGCATTCCGCCATGGAAAGGGATATGTTTTAGGCCATGCTAATATGGCTGGAGGTGTCTAATAGACACCGCCACCATATTAAACCTTTTCTGCCCCGGCCCAAGGCGACCAGGGCGAAAAAGCGGTGGGCGGTCTTTCCGTCCAGCGGGTCCCCCCGCCATCCTAATATGGTGGGGGGAATTTAGGTGCAGATGGCGGGCGGATTGCCCCCGCCAGGCTGGCGTTGGTTACCTCCAGCCTGACGAGTGCAATCCGCCCGCCATCCTAATGGACCCCCAAGTGTCCTGGCCATCCAGCCTGATTCAGCCAGTGCTGAACACGGCTCGCCCACTATTTTCATGGTGAACTGAGACGCAGAGTATTGATAGCGTCTAATACTGCAGGCCATTGCACACTTTATACCAGACTTGTGGGCTCTGGCCTTGTCCCTTCCTTCCATGCTTTTCCAGGATTACCACCAGTTGTCCATCCTCCAATTAGTACTTGAAGAACCTTGTAGGCACAAGGTGGAGAGCCTGAGCACACCTATATGCTATAATGAGCACAGGGTAATCCAAAGGTGGAGTTCAAAAAAAGTTTTATTCACTTTTTCACATAGATAGATATCTTCACGATAATATCCCAGGTGTTCCACGTGTAGTAGAAACTGAAGATAATGTTTTCATTTTATGTAACTTTTCCAAAGTAATCAAGTTCAATGCTGTAACATCAAATACATATATCCTCACCCCGATGCATTTCGAGCCGAGGGGCTCTTCGTCAGGGGATAAGCGCTGTAAACAAGTAGAGGAAAGTTGTATCAGTCAGGAGCCGGAGGTGAGTTACTACTAACAAAAATTAGAGATGAGAAATTGAAGGATCAACACACATGTGCTGTGCCATGCTCGTGCATTAAAGAGAAAAAGAAGCATAGTGGATGTGAGAGACTCGTGCATAAAGCAGAAAAATGCGAGAGTGTGGAATGGTGGGTTTTCCATCGTGTTCCTAAAGTTGGCCGTTTGTGCAAGAAAATAAAGGAGCCACCGTCACCGAAAGTGCATGTGAATTTAAAAAATGAAATTAGCATTTAGACCCCGCAAGTTAACGATGCGCTTAGGCGATCGTGATTAAGCCTCTGTACCCGAGTTGACTTACCGAGGAGTGACATGTAAAGACGGATGACATGTGTGTTGATCCTTCAATTTCTCATCTCTAATTTTTGTTAGTAGTAACTCACCTCCGACTCCTGACTGATACAACTTTCCTCTACTTATTTACAGCGCTTACCCCCTGACGAAGAGCCCCTCGGCTCGAAATGCATCGGGGTGAGGATATATGTATTTGATGTTACCGCATTGAACTTGATTACTTTGGAAAAGTTACATAAAATGAAAACATTACCTTCAGTTTCTACTGCACGTGGAACACCTGGGATATTATCGTGAAGATATCTATCTATGTGAAAAAGTGAATAAAACTTTTTTTGAACTCCACCTTTGGATTACCCTGTGCTCATTATAGCATATAGGTGTGCTCAGGCTCTCCACCTTGTGCCTACAAGGTTCTTCAAGAACTTTTCACGTTCTGCCCTTCCCGGACAGCAAGGGCATCACCCTGAGCACCCTAAAAGACCTTACTTTCTTTGTTTAAACTACAAAACTTTTGGACTAACCTAGGAGTGCAGCGGAACTCTCATCCTTCTTTAGTCATCCTCCAATTAGCACACTGCATTTCGTGCTTTCTGATCATATGTTTGGTTGTACAGCTGAGCGCTGGTTCTGAGGTTGCTCTCATTCCATGTCTGACTATCCAGTGGGCCAGGCCAAGCCTGGTCAGTTGCAACTGTACCGTGTCCACATGCAGCTTCTCTTTGGATGTGTCCCACTGACTGTGCTGGGCATCAGTTGTAGGTTAATGTTCCGCCATGCATATTTCACCTGCGTGCAACCTTTCATGCAGAAGATGGCTGTTCGAGTGAGCCATAGATGTCTGCCTTTCTAACACATCCCTTGCTGAGCTGTATCAAGCTGTGGGGGACTCCCCTGTTGGTCCACGTGCAAGACTGCTTTGGTGAGACACGTTTATGGGATGCCATTCAATGTGTCAGGCAGGCTGACAGCTGCGCCTGTGCAATTGCACAATGGCTCCTGTGGAAAACCTACATCAAACCTCTCACAGGTTGCGATGGGATGCATCTTGCAACCTCGTGGTGAGAGGAGCACATCTGTTCATTCATACTGCTGGATTGGATGTCTGTCCACCTAGCTGAAGATGAACTAGATTGTCTCTTGGTACTGCTTGCCTTCGAAGCTGCCTGTGCCTTTCTGGATTCGTAACTACTTAACAGCAAAAGTAACTGTTCGTGACTAATTCATTCATTGTCTCCCTTTCTTTATGCCTCCTGACAAGAATTGGCAACTAGCTCTCTGACCTCGGCCCTATCTGCATTGTCTTCGGACTGCGCTGTGCTCTACGATCTATTTGACAAGGTACCACAGACCTGAGCAAGTGGAGGCTGTCATCTTATGGTCGTGGACATTGTCGTCTGGCATGAGCACGGCTTCCATTGTGCAGCTGTAGCGCAAGAAGATTACATGTTGTTGTTTTGCAAGTACCCAGGGCTCGAGTCAGGGGTACAAGCAGGTACACGGTACCCTGACTCTTTGCATGGGATGGATGCCATCCCCCCTGCCAAGACGTTGGTCCCCACATGGCTATGCTCAACTTGTCCCGGTGTACCCTCCAGATACAGGGAAACGTTCCGGAGCACCTGCTCGTTGACTACTGTCCATTCCGAGCAGCAACGTGCCTGCAGCGAGTGAGCCTTTTCTCACCTACAGCTGGGCTGAGGTGAAGGGGCCATCCGGCCTCCTTTTGTTTGTACATGCTGACTGGGCTCCGCCTTGGACCTTACATTTAGATGTAGATGCCACAGAGAGGAACATATGCACACAGCTTGCCGTCTTTTCACAGGTACTCAAGGGAGGCATGCTTTTGCCTTTGTTCAGTCCCTGTATATCAATGCAGACACTGTGAGACTTTCAGATGACTTAGTCTGTCTCAGTATTTACACAATTCATGTCAGTCTCACCATTTTACTTCTTTCATAGCGTTACGTCGTGACGTTGTGAGGTCATTTGCATTTTGTCTTACTTGGGCAGTCCCCTCACTTCTTTTCTTAAAATTTGTGCCCTGCAAGTCCCTCATTACATGTCTGTCACATGAGAGGTATCCGCAGAGCTTGTTCTCCCTGCAGTTCTGAACTACTGTCTGGACATGTAATGTAATGTAATGTAAATGCCAATTTGTATCACGCGGCAATCGCTCCAAGGAGCATCTAGGCGCCCAAAAGAAGACCCCCAGATGTTAGGTAGTCTCTATGCTTGGTGGTCGGAGAACCTTGTCCCTTTTCATTCAGTTAAGTTCAGGCCATTGCACCCCAACTCAACAAAGTCTCACAGCTGCAGGAGGACACTGATCCCTTTTGAATGACATTGGATTGCGATCCAGATGCCCCACACTTGGAGGGTGATCCATCCAGTGATGAGTGCGATACAGCCAATGTGGGGTAATTTCACCATGTATAGGCTGAGTGATGGGTTCTGCTGACAAAGGCCCTGGACCAGGGACATCCCATGAAACTCATTCCTACAAGGGGTGGGGGGATAAGCATGTGGTTCCACATCCAGGAGGATTAATGATGCGACATCTAGCTTCATGTTAAATGTATATGTCACTGTGGTTACTGGTTGGGTACCCTGCCTCTTTGCATGGGGTGGATGCCGTCCCCCCTGCCAAGACGTTGGTCCCCACATGGCTATGCTCAACTTGTCCCGGTGTACCCTCCAGATACAGGGAAACGTTCCGGAGCACCTGCTCGTTGACTGCTGTCCATTCCGAGCAGCAACGTGCCTGCAGCGAGTGAGCCTTTACTTTACTGGTTGGGTACTTCTGCATTTTAAACCTGTTGTGGCACGTATGTTGCATGCTTTGACTCTGTAGTAAAAACTTCCCTTTTGGAATTGTTTCTTGTCTTGAACTTGTCTGCTTGTGTACAGAATGAGAAGAGGGCAAGCAGCGACGGCTCGTGGAGGGAGTTACGGTGGGGCAGGAGGAGGGGGAGGGGGAGGGGCAGGGTGGAGGTTGCTAAAAACCGGCATATGGATAATTGCAGGTAAGTAAACAATTTAATTAATAAAACGAATTTCGTAGTGCGCCTTGCATCGCAAAATGCAATGCAGTGCGAGCTACGAAATTCGTTTTATTAATTAAATTGTTTACTTACCTGCAATTATCCATATGCCGGTTTTTAGCAACCTCCGCCCTGCCCCTCCCCCTCCCCGCCCTCCTGCCCCACCGTAACTCCCTCCACGGGCCGTCGCTGAGGGCAAGTGAGGCAGTATGGCAATGGTGTCCTGTGTGTAGGTGTACTTCGGGGGGTGCTCTGTCCCGGCATGCATTTGTTTTCCAATCCGGTGCATTGTCCAGTATGTATACGAGGTCTCAGGAACATTTGTCAAAGTTTGTGTGACAACAGCAAGGCACACAGACACAGTCATATTCGCTCATTGTTTCATCACACTCAATGTAAGTAGTTGACAATGAGCTGTTGACGCTGGTCAAGATCTTCGTCCTCACCACTGTCATGGTCACTGGACATATAAGGGTTGGAAACGGGGGAGATGTTGCTGGTCTGCCAGATGTAGCAGTGTTGTGCCGACCACGGATACTCTGCCCACACGAGTGAGATGATCTGCTCCCCCTGTCATGCCACTTGTGAGTTGATGGAGTGGTAGTTTAAGCGGTTCCTAGAGATGGGTTCACTTGCCTGTGGTGGTACGAGGCCAATGTGTGTACCATCAATGGCTCTCATCGACATTTGGGATGCCTCCCAGGCAGGGCTGGCTCAAGCTATCTTCATTTCTGTGGTCCAACGAAGCATTCAGGTGGGCCACTGCGTGCCAGGTTTGTCACTTATGTCTCTTACCAGACCTGCTTCAGGGCCTTCTTTTATCTCCCCTCAGTTTTATAAGGGCCAGTAAGACACATTCTTTTCTTCCAAAATGTCATTCTAGATATTGTCCCTGAGTGTATTTTTTCATGAAAAGGTCCTCCTAATGAGAGGAGGAGGTTTTCTGAGGTGGGAGTATCAGGAAAGTGACACTTTTCAGGCTCTCACTCATCCCCTCCTTGGATTCCCTCTCTGGCACCCTTGTCCAGTGCACCTCCTCTCTCCATGGTCACTCGTTCATGTGCATTTCATTTGTTGTATGTCCCTACTGATATGGGTGTAGGGCATGACAGTACTTTACATCACGCACACATTGTACAGACAATCAGTCATGCAAGTATGTAAGTACATCAGCCTACAGGGAATGTCACAAAAGCCTATGAGGATTGCAAGGTGTGCTACGCACATGTCATACATGCTGGTGGGCAGGATTTTTTAGGGCGTTTGGTCTGGAGAAGCACTGACTCGTTTCGTGTGTGGGGACATTTACAGGCAGTGGCAGCTGGGCACACTTGCCGCCACACCAGTACATGTGTTGGGCATGCTAGGGATTACATGTATGCCTGATTCGCAGACAATGGACACCTCTGGATATCTGCCTATGCCACTGACCCTTCACATGATGACCCCTGGCTCAGAGACGCAAGTCAGATGTCAAGGGATATCCAGGCAGGGTTCACAGGTTAAGATGTATCATTACACAACAGTAGTACCGTGTGGGAGACCTTTGCCCTTTTTGACTCCTTCCCTTATGGAAGTCCATGCTAGCCTGAAGCATGGCTATGTATGTAATTTCACTGTCCTTTCCTTTGGACATTCCATGTGTGTGAAGACTTTGCTTATGGGTCACACTCGCTCATCCCTTCATAGTGAAGTGAGCAGCTGGTCACGATTCTAGTTGAGCTGACTTACCCCCCACTGCAAAGCCACCCAGCACAGGCATCACTGGACATGTGATGCTGCCTACAAACGGAGCAGGACGCAAATGCCCTGGGCCGTTTCTCCTATACATGTACGGTGTCTGTGTGGTTACTTTATTTGCATGGATGGCTCGTACCCCCACAACATTGCACATGGGGTGCACCAGTCACTTTAGGCACATGTGTTGTGATGTGTGATGTGATAGTCAGGACCCCAATGCAAATGCAGTATGTGTTTGCATGCGCGGTAGCTGGAAATGGCCGCAATGACATGTATTGGCCCCTCTTGAAAGTTTCAGGGTTGCGGTCGCAGCTTCCGGGCTGCCAGGGTGTGGCACACACAATGTGGATGAGCCATCAGCCAATAAGTGCCTTCGGCATACATGTTTAGATGTTGCGGTGTGCGTGCTCTGCAACTGCGAGGTTCGTCATTGGCTCTTATTGTTTTCGGCGGCACCGAAATTCACTCATGGGAATTGGGTGTGCCTCGCACTTTGCATTTGGCAGGTTGCTACATTCATTGCGGTGCCACCAGGCTTGCTGGGAGTTGTAGGTTTGTGTAGGTTTATTAGGTCGGAGGGAGCTGAACTAAAGTTATAGAAGCCCCTCCACCCAGGCAGACCATGAGGCACATCACTGCTCTTTACTAAATACTACGGACACATCCCTAAACCGTATGTATATAACAGACACAGAATTACTGTGTTTTTCAATTAAATTGTATACCTAAGTAGAGGTTCACAAACGCAGTGGCAAGCGTGAGTAGGGTCCTCATGCTGTCCTAATGAAAAGGTGTAGGGGACACCTTGAAACATGTCAACAAGATAGTTAGGTTTTGACCACATCATAGGATCCAAAATCCTACATCCAACCCCTTTTTATTATACCAGCTAGAAGCAGGAATAAATGTGTAAGCTTACTGGTTAAGTATTTCTAAATTCACTTAACTCACACCACTCCACCGTACACCGTACACTGCACCACACATAGTTTCGCAAAAAGTGCTTCTACGTATCCCTTGCAAGTCGCAGCACTCCCCAAGCAGCAGCTGCTTGGGAAGCCTCAATGATGAAGCATGTCACCTAAGGGCAACCTCTGGTGAGTGAGGGGACTAAAGAAAAGAATTTTCTTTTCCAAGCAGGTACACCGAGTGGCGAGACCTGCCATACACATATATAGAAATCTTTGGAGATAGGCTAGTTTCTCATGACCCAATGAGTTTAGGTTACATTATGGTAAGTACAATTTGACATAATATTTTTGGGTAATATCAAGATGAATTATCTGAAATGGTGTTGCATATTTTGGCTCTTCTCTTTTTGTTCCATTTAGGAGAATCAGCTTCCCCTATCCGACCATGGTTTCTGGCACCGCTGAGGATTCAAACAATGTTGGTGTAGGCTGCTTCAATGAGGCCCATGGAAGAACACAGAGGCCAGGGAGGTGGGCTTTCAGGCTCTGAAAGGCAAGATTCTGCTGTTTGAAGAAGACTGGTGGAGCTTTCCTCTACCCACCCTATAAGGTATGCCAAATCACCATGGCCTACTTCATACTGGACAACATAGCCCTGCAATAGAACATCCCTTACATAGCAGAGGATGGACACCATGAAGAGCTGTTGGGTGAGAATCCTGAAATGCCAAATGAAGATGATGGTAGTAAGCCACAAGGAGTGTACTTACGTCAGAATGTCATTGACAACTTCTTCACATGGGATAAGTGTCTACAAATTATCATCTTAACTTTTAAACCAACCATCGATGTATGAGGAAAAAGTATGTGCTGGACATTTTTTAGGAAGAGCAAGTTTAGGGAAATAAAGACCATAGGTCTTTGTTGATCCCATTTTTGACACATTGACATTATCTCTCATTGTGTTTTGCTAAATGGGTCTCCAAAATAATGACTCTGTAATATGTCTAATTTATTATGTTGTATTACTAACCTTTGTGTTTTAAAATGTTTTAGGTTTCTTCACCATGTCAGCTTTATTTTTTTAGGAAGGGCAAGTTTAGGGAAATCCAGACCACATCTTCATTTGGGCATTTCAAAGTTGTGACTTTTGTAGTTAAAAAGTGCTGTTTCAAAGTACAAAGTGACCATGGGTAGTTCCTGTGGCTGACACACACACACACTTTGTATGCACATATCTTGTACTGAGACAACTTTCAGAGTGATTGAATTATGTTTTAAAGATTGCATTTGACTTGTTTTCTGTTGTGGCACCTATCCAACATGTGCTGCTTGATTTGCACTAACCACATGTGGTAGTCAAACAAAAGCATAGTTAAACCCTTTCATATTGGCCAAATGAACATTTTGTACAGAATGTAAAAAAATGTTGATCTGTCTCATCATTTTAGAAAGAACTTCTTGTAGCACACCACTTAAAGTTGATTCTGACATTCCCCCAGATATTGCAACAGTGTATTTGACTGATCCCTTGGCCACAAAATGTCCTGCTAAGATGTATGACTATAGGCGGTATTGTTGTGCAATTCCTAATGTGAGGCAGAAGATCTAGCTCCAGCTGATAAAATAATCCCATAATATTTTGTCTTCTGAATCAGATAATTTTTCTTATAGCCCCTTCTTCCATGGTTGCTCTGAGTTGTTGTGTTATGTATGATTTGTTATGTTTAATACATAATATGTATTTTGTTGTCAAAAGTTAGTGAGAAACATTACTTTCTTGTAATTCGAATTCAGTCAAAATTACTTGATTTCATTAATACAATATTAATCATAAAAGTTACACATATACATCACAGTTTTCCTAGTTCTCAAAGAAGCACATTAAAATGAAGCAACACTAAAACAGGTTAGAGGATCAGGCAACATTCGTAAATGATATAAGACAGGGCGACATTGTCTAAAATTGAGCTTGCATAAAAGAGGAATTAAGAACCTTTTTCGATGATTACAGTAACATTTACAAAAGAAGAAAATGTGCAAATCAGTTTGATGCCAGAAACTATCACATGGGCAACAAGGAAGTTCATTACTAGAATAGATACCAGCAGGGATACCAAACATACACAAAATATAATTAAGGTGAAATCTTAGCAGAATAAATCTGTGCCAAGGGCTTGTGATACACTCCAAATAGGAGGGTATCTCTTCAATCATCGGTGGACCCTCCAGGTATTCCCTTATGGTAGGTTTATTATGGAGTGCGTTCATTCTCGCATCATTGGCAAAAGCTAAAAAACGGGTTTTTAAAACTTTTTTTGAAGCAGATACAGAATCCCAAAATCTAGAGTATGTATGGTATTTTCGCATACTTTAACCACTGAATATTCTCTGTGTGTTTTAGATGTAAATGTGTTTGTATTTATATAGAGCCTTCTACCCAGAGGTCTCGTAGTGCTGTATTCATAACGCTGTGGAACCCTTCCTGGCTTTCCTGTGAGATGTCCACTCCTGGGCACCCCCAAGGTGAAGCCAGGCATCCAATCGCTGCTGGGGCCGTTTTGGAGATTAAGCGAGCTATTGCCCAGAGTCACAGAGTGGGACCCATGATTAGACTAGGCACCGAGGCGAGAATTATCAGGTCCAGGGAGATTGAGTTCAACAGCCGCAAGACGGGAATTGAACCCTGGTCCCGGACCAGACCTCTGCATCAGGGTCTGCCGCTCTAACCATTGAGCCACGCTTCTCCACAGAGGGCTAGACAATCAGTTATAATTTTTTGGGTGAGGGACATGGTATCTCTGGACCATACTGAGTGCGAGAGAAGAATTGGGGCTACCTTGATCGGATCAGTTATATAGGGGATATTTAGCTCTTGATGTAATTTAAAATTGGAACAGCTAATGGAAAGACTCATCATAGATTTCCAGAAACAATCCTTCATTATTTGTATCCCCTCTAAATTAACGTGGCCCCATACTCCAGCACTGTATGCAGCTACTGCACTAGATTTGGCCCCTTAGAGCTTATTTACAATAACTGGGTTTCTTGTTCCCAATTTTTGTGAAAAGGAACACATTTTATTCGTTTAGGCATAAACCCATGATTCGGCACTTGCAGTTCATTTATGAATAAACAAACCTTTGGTTGTTTATATTTTGAAATGTATGATGGAAGAAAAAAACAATTGAATAAATACCGAAAATAACTACAACGCCAATATTTGATTTTATTTGTTTTTGCTTTTATTCAACAAAACCAAATAAAGTATAGGTGGATGTATACCAAAAAACAAGCAAAATAAGAAAAAGTCAGTCATGGTCAATGAAAGCGTAATTGTTGAGTTAAAATTGTTTAAGGTCCTAAGTCCAAAATACAGCTGGCCTCAGAAAGGTAAATGTGACCAGCAAGTAGTTCAGAGTGATGGTAATCACACACTGGACATTTGGTTTAGTTTCTCTTTTGGTGGTGGGGGGGGGTCTTGCCATCTTCTCCTGGTGGTCCGGATTAATGCGTGCTCCTGCGAGGGGCTGGTGGATACACAGCTACAGGGACTGAGAAGGGTGCAGGTGTTGCCTCGTGTGGGGCCTCCGTTTTTGTAGCTGAGGCAGATATAGTAAGGCCATATGTAGGAGGACCAGAGAAAGGGGAAGACGGTGTAGGAAAAGCCCTGCACATATTGGTGTAAATGTACTGTAGCACCCCATTCCGGGAGCCCAAATTAAAGTTCAGATGTTCGATCTGAACACTGTGCTCCCCCTGCAAATGCTTCATGTCCTGGAGTTCTGTAAGCACCTGGTCCATCATGTCTTGGGACTGTTGGAGGGCTCCCAAGACTGGATTTATGGTGGCCTGGGCGACAGTGACTCCAGTGGCCTCCCTATGCTGGCTCACACATTCCCACCCATAAGCCCTACCCCTACATGTGGCCTTGCGCCAGTGGGCACCATCCCACTGGGTCCTGGATGAACTGCAGGTGGTGGTGGTGTTGTCTCACCACTAGCCAGGACTGGGGAGCACAAGGTCTGTGTTATGCTGCTTTCGACTCAGGAAGTGCAGATATCCGTTCGCAGAGGCGTTGTAACAGATTTGGCTGGAGGTGTAGGTGCGGGCAGAGGGAGAGTCACTGGAGCCGTCTGCCTAGGCAGATCAGATGGACAAGGCCACTCCTCTTCATTCAGACTTTAAGGAGTTGAGTTCTCCCTGGAGGCTTAATCCTGGGATGTAGCGAATATATCCTGAGACACAGATGTTTCGCCATATGCTCTAGCTGTTAGACCTATAATGAATATAACAAAAATAATATTTAGTAAAAGTGTGGATTACACATCTAATGAGTTTTAAGCAAATATAAATCTAAAAGAGCAAAGGAATTGAATATCATGATACGACCTTTAAGTGGAAATGTAATTATTGCATAAACAGTTTATGTTTGATACAAATCTTCTTCAAGTTAACAGGTAAGAAGATGTCCTAAATTAAAAAAGATAACATAGTAAGTATACATGAAATGTACTAACCATTTAACACAACACAGTGGAGAGGAGAAATGTGAAATGTGAAATGTGAAATTAACCTTTCCAAGGCCTTGCAGGCTAGAAAAACAGGCATTTACACAACATAGAGAGATGTTTAGCATTCGTCATCAATTCAGTTTTCACATATGCCACTTTTATTCAGCCTACAAACAGGCATGATGGAAGTTGTAGTTCTTTCAATTAAATATTCCCAACACTTGCATAATTGTGACTCGAACATAACCTGTGTAAATCTGCAGTGGAGGGAGAACAGCCGTTTATTGTGTGAAACACATATTTTTTTTGTTGAATGAATGAATCAATGAATACACTTTATTCAGCTAAGAATACAACCCTAAAGTTAGGCATAAATACACATAAAATCAGATAAAATGATAAAATCTGAGGCAATTAAATGAATAAATCCTACATAGACAAACATTACTAAAATAAAAATACTTTAATTCCAAATTAATCACAGTTATCACAATTTAAATAAAGTGCATAGTGCCCCATGAACGCACAGCAGCACAAAGAAATTGGCATATAGCTATACATGTCTCTTCAGCCAAACATTGCTGGAGGAAATGATAGGCTGGAACACAGTGCCTTAAATTCCAGAGTCTCACATGCAGGACTAGAACCCTTTTAGTGTATCATTTGTAAAACTTGCAAATAAAGAAAAAATTAACTATTGATTGTTTGGAAACATTATGACACTGGCATGCTCTCAGGGCAAAATTCGGCTGGTACCTGATGGGAAAGCAAAGTAGGTACTTTAATGTATCAGCCCTAATCCGAAATAGAAAGAGCGCTCCCAGTTCCCTCTTTTTTCCATAGGTAACTATTTGAATCAACCCCAGCATTTATAGACAGGTAGTTTATAATGGTTGTTTTCTGGGATTTGTCCCTAACCTTTTTTGCATGCAGCTGAGTTAACAGCAGTGCCGAAATGTTTTTTTTTATCAATAGCAGCACTTGAAGCTGTATCAGGAACTTCGTGAGAGAGTCCGATCCCATCAAATAATTCTTTAACATACACCAATAAAGGTGTAGAAGAGCAATTATCACATGCAAGACAGTCAATAACTGTTAATGATTCTTCCTCTGTCCGCCAGATGGAGCGCCACAGTAGAGGGTGTCTAGTACAAAGAACTTAACTTTAGTAAGTTAGACACAACTCACTGTGACAAATAACGTGTATGGAGGATGCGGAAACAGACTAAATACTTCTGCAAAAGTGATTTATTTTCCTTCCTCTGTTTGGCCGTTCAATCAATAATTTTCCAAACTCACGCCCCATGGGAAACTATCGGGTACATTATGCCGCGTAGATTTGTAATAAAAGGACCAGTGACCACCCACTAGAGGGGTGCGGAAGACTGAGAAGTGATTTCAATAACCTGGACAGTATTTCCCTGCCTTGTGAAATATGTGGTACCCAAGAACCTAAGGAACTAAAAGTGATACCTAGATAAAAAAACATTTTTTGTGCTCAATAGGGTATCTGAGCCAGCTACTATTTTAGGGACCTGGGATCGCTTTGGGGCTCATGTATTTATAAGTGACTTTGAAAAATGTGTTCATAAATTGAGAATAAGCATAAAGCTCACAAATGTGTGGACTAACGTACACAGAGCAGCTGCACCGACCGCGTTGTTCCTGTACAACAACGCTGGGAGAGGGATACCATTTACCTTTGGAATGTCAGAGCTGCTGGATGTCAACTGAGTACAAAGGTTGTGGATGTATACAATAATTAGTAATGGTACGAGTATGCACCCTTGACATACACTGTGCCTGATCTGAATGACATCTGAACATTCACAGATTTGGTCATACCGTACCCTAGCTTTGAGATTTGTGTGATGTTCAGTCCATATGTGTATAAGGGCCTAATTGAGTCCCATCTCACGAAGAAGTTGCCATAGCATATGTAGATGAATGCAGTCAAAGGCCATGGACAAATCCATGAAACCGTGATATAATGGAGACTGCTCAGCCACTGTGTACTTACTAATCACTAGGCCCAAGTTTAGGCACTGGTCAACAGTACCAATACCAGCACAGCGGAAACTGTATTGACATGGATTCAAAATAATATTGTCTGTAACCCACTCTTGAATCCTGTTATAAAGAACCGTCCAAATATCTCTGCTGGAATGTCAATCAGAGAAATAGGGCTTTGATCGATCACCTTTTTCAAAGATTTTCACAATAGTGGAGTTTGCCCATAAACTTGGTATAGAAGAGTGGCTTGTGCTATTAAAAATGTTAGTTAACAAATATTGCCCATATATCCAGACAAGATTTTATTAAATCAATAGGAACTCTGCTGGGGCCCAGGGATTTTCCACCTGCGCCCTGTTGAATAGCTGCAACCACTTCATGAATAGAAACCTGTAAACATTTGGGAGGACCTGGTCTGATGTTGATTGGAGATTAGGGGCAGTAACTGAATAGATCTTAGAAAGATTATAGACCCTTGCCTGACTATCTATATGGCAACAAATAGTAGTGGATATCTGATCCAGAGAGTACATGCTAGTTACCGCTTTCCAGAAAGATTTGCTATCTTTTGAGTGAACTTTATATGATATAATGTCCCATATGTTTTTTGTTATTGAGTACAAACACTTAGGGTCCGATTCCGATTCGGAGCGTTTTTCCTGTACGAATCGTACCCTGCAACGTAGGAAGAAGAAGGAAGAAGAACTTTAAACTTAACTACAAAGAATTGCTTGAAATGCAAGGGGGTTGTAACACAATAAAATCTTTTAAAAGGGGTAAAAGAATAATATATATATTTTTTTTAAATGCACTTTAACATATCACATTAGGATGAGTAGTTAGGGTTGATGAAGGAAATTTGCACTGGATGCACTTAAGTACTTCAGCACAACACTTTGGTACTAAGGGGCTGATTAGGATGGAGGATTTTCCGCATCCTCCGGGCCGGCGGAAGCCACCGCCGGCCTGGAGGATGCGGAAAATCCTCTGCGGACCGACCAAGACCCACCGCCACATTAGGATGGCTGGTGGGTCCTGGTTTCCGTCCTCAGCTTTTCCGCCGCGGCTGGCTTACAACGCGGCGGAAAAGCACTAATATGGTGACGTGTCTCTCAGACACCGTCAGCCAGATTAGGATGTTCTCGGAAACATGCTTTTCCGCGGCGGCTTTTCCGCCGTGGAAAAGCATGTGTAACTTCACTGCGGGGGCCCGTTGCAGGCCCCCTAGGTGAAGGGGGGTGGGGGGTGCACATGGGGGGTACCTATGGTACCCCCCTGCATTTGTATGCAGTAAGTGGCAGGCACCGCGCTGTGCCTGCCACTTACTACATACATATGAAATGCATGCATTTTTAACATTGCTGCAGGTGCAGCTTGAAGCCGCACCCGCGGCAATGTTAAAAATAGAGGATGTGACCGCCAGGGTGGCGGTCACATCTGAATTGCACAGGAGGGAACTCTGCATGCCCTGCGGAGGATCCCTCCTGCTCTAGGGTCGTGGACGGACACAAGTCCGTCCGCGATCCTAATGACCCCCTTAGTTGGGGTTTGAATTTTTGAAGGTGATAACATTTGCATTTAATCTACTCTTTGCTGTAAAATGCCATTATGCACTTTATAGTACCTTTTTTATTCAACTGTTTCCGAATATTGGTCAAATTGTGTCTTAAAATGCCCTGGTTTTATCGATTGTTGTCTTTCTCCTTATGTGTCTGCTTAATAAAACAAAAAAGGGGAAAAATATCAGGCCTGGGCGTAGTTCGCAGAGTTTTGCTACGCGGAACTCCAAAAAGTTACAAAAAAGCTCTGTGAAGTTCCGCGAGTGGCAGAGTGCAGTGCGAACTGCAGTTTATGCTAGTATTCCTGCTGCTCGGGTAGAAATTCTAACCGAGTGGCAGCCCGCACTCGCAAACTTTCAGTTCACAATCGCAAACTTACCATTTACGATCACGAGCGGGGAAAAAACTCAGCAGAGTGCAGAAAACTCTGCAAACTCACCTCCCAGGCAAACAAATATATATCTTTATTCTTCTAGATTAATTTGGTTATCGTCAGTGATCGACACCCCTGTGAGTGACATAACTTTGGATCATCCCATTCCAAACTTTAGAACGTTCCTATTGTCCTAGAGAAGAATTTCACAGTTTTTACCAGCTGATGTCAATGAATCCTAGAATAGATAAACAACACAGTACAAAACAGTCATATGTAAAGGTAAAAAGGTTGTCCAGAAAGCAAGAGTCAGACACACAAATAAATTATAACTGAAATATTAAATTATCTCACCTGGAGGGAGTTCTTAAACTTGATGACCTTCTTTCGGCCATGTTCTAATTCTGCAGTCAGATGACATGACCTATAGATTTCAGATTATTTCTATCCCTAGCAGCATGATGGCTCTTGCCGATATTTCATATCTTATTTTCAAAGTCCCAAGTTCTGACTGAACATCCCTGGGCCTTCAAATGAATTTAAAGAATGGAATGGCCCAAAACATGGACTGTACCCTACCTAGCATGGCATGTGACCCCATACACGTGAACAAAAAATACCACACCGGTCTTCATGCAGAGAATTTTTCACCAGAGCAGCAGAAGGTCGGTTGACTTTCCCAAAAGGAGATGCTGTACTTCAGGCCAGAACAGTAAAGTATGGTTTGGAACCTACTTGCCTTCCAGATCAATGCACAGCTTTGCAAGATACATTGATTTCTATACATGTTAGGCCATTGGTTTAGTGGTGCTGTTTTATTCGCAAAGATTTTTTTTAATAAAATAGTGAAAACAGGAATGAAAGGTGTAACTCTTCGAAGTGCATTTTATTTAAACATAATCCAACAATAAAACAGGAATAATGCTATAATGGGTATACTTCTCTTTATAAAATATTGGGTTATTAATTTGGTGGGGCTACCCCTATCAATTTTATATAAGTAAAGATAATCTGATTAGGTCACAACACAGTTCTAAGAGAAATGCAGTGTAACACTTGTGTGGAGGCAAAGCCAATTACTCAGAGAAACATTTGTTAAATTCAAGCCACATCAAACAATATTGCAGTAAGGAACACATCACAATAACATTTCCAAACCAATTTGGAAAAATCAAGAAAATAATAATAAGCAACATCACACAGACAGCATCAAAAATGGCCCAGAAAGTTGAGAAGATGTGGGGACTATGAAAGAGTAATGTGAACTTCAGGAATAAATGTGTCCTACCTTCAACCATGTTTACCCCGGGAGTCACGGGACTGGCGATGGGCTATGACAGACACCGGAGTGGGGAAGAGACAGGTGTACTGCTTGGGAATTAATACATTGGTTCATATATGCATGTGAGCATAGAAACTGACCTTAATACTACAGTGCGAGTGTATGTTGTGGTTAACAATGCACTTTTCTACTGTGACATAAAAAAATATGAAAGGTTTTCCCAAAAAAATGGATTAGTGGTATTGTAGAAATAGATTTTTAAAGTTGTAAGGTGCAAAGCAACAATAAACGGCAAAATGTAAACAAATGTCAATGCTTGAGGTAGACTATAGCAGTGGCGGCCAGCATGGCTCGCGGGTGGTAGGGTGCAAGGGGTGTGCGAAATGTAAAAGAAAATAAATAAAAAATAAACAGTTACCTTGCTGCCGTCCCGCACCTCTGCTCCTGCTCTCCTCCTTGGTCTTATAGTACAGGAAGCACAGCCAGGCTCCCCTGACCATTTACAATGCTACAATGCAGCATTGTGATTGGTAAGCACCCAGGCTCCCCTGACCAATCACAACACTGCAGCGTTGTGATTGGTCTGAGCATCCTGGTTTGTCTCTAAGCCAGGGAATGGGGCACTGGGCATGTTCTCCATGCAGGCTGTAATGCAGCCTTCATGAAGAACAAGGAAAGTGTGCATTAGTGTTTTTGGGACCCTGAGAAGGCCGGCCAAACAGTTATATGCACCTAGGAGTAGCAAATCCACTCCTCCCCAGCCCTGCTCCAAGAGCAGAGCAGCCCACCTGCCAGCCTGCAAAGAAGCACGAAAATCAGTCCAGACAGAAACATAAAATGATAACTTAAAGTTTTTATCATTTTGTTTTCCTTTACTTTGCACTGCTTAAAAGTAGTGGGGCGATGCTCCTCTGCCATAGTGCCATAGTGAGGAGCTGCCACTGGACTACAGCCAAGGCATAATTTCAGGCTGACCGGAATGGGGTAAGGATCACAGTGGCAGCTCCTAGTCTGATGGGCGGTTCTTTGGCGATCCCAAACGGTGCCTATGAAATAGGCTCCGCAATGGGAATGTCAAAGGCAGTACCTGCATGGTGTGGACCGCTGCATTCTATGCCGTGCAGGTACTGGGTTGCATGCAAACAGGGGAGCCCATGTTGTGCCCCCTGTGTACATCCACATGGTGTGAGGCACCCCTTTCCTCTCTGCCATGGTTTTCATGGCCATGAAAATCGTGGCATAAAGGAGACTCGTAATATGCTTGGTGTGACTGCAGTGGACCGCAAAGCAGATTGCAGCCTCACGGCCACCACCCAACCGACAGGAAATGGTGATTCCCTGGCAGTTGGGGCGGACCCAGGGTAGCCTGCCCATCCTAGTTATATAAGGGTGGTCAGGAGACCACCACTGTGAGTCTGTCTGTCCATGAACCACCAGACATTAAATAAAGCCCTTGATCTGGAAGGAGGAACACCATGCTGTATATGCTGGCCGTGCCGATGCAGGCACCAGCAAGCATATTCTGATCTGCAAAACCACTGCCATTTTCATGCCAGGGACTCAGTCATGAAAAGGGTGGAGGATATTCAGGTAAGGGTGCCTTAACAGGGTCCCTGGACAATTCTAGGCATGAGGGTGCATTACCACCACAGCTTTGCCAGTCCTGGACTACAGTCAGAATCCGGCAGGCAGTCTCACCACAGCCTTGGCAGTCTTCCTGAGACCGGGGCAGTCCCAGCCAGCCGAAGACCACCAAAGTCATAATAATGTCTTACGGGATCATAAAGACTTTGGCAGTCTTTCTGATGTATATTTTCATTACCCAAGTCCACCATGTAATGAACTTCAGTCACGCAAATGGAAAGCATACTGCTACTTCCACAGGAGGGAGAAAACCTAGACATCAGGAACATTGATATTTTGATTTTCACAAACAAACTTTTTTTTTTGCAATTAAATATACAGATATTCTTCCAAGTGTAGGCAATTTGCTGGCATAAGCATTATGAATACTGTGCTGTGAACTTTTCTCCACATTATTGTCAGCATGTAAAACTTAGCTGCATTTCTTTGGGCAAATAAATATATAATTCTGTGCCTTGCACCTGGGAGTGGCAGTAAAGGATACAGTAGTGTGATATTATCCTCTTTATTAGGTGTGGCATGCAGTTATTCTGCACCCTGTAAATTTGCCTTCTCTGGTTTCAATTAAATGTAGAAAATAAAAGAAATAATACAAATAGAAAAATCCCAAATAGACTTTTACAAAAAAACTTAAACATTAATAAAAATTAAAAAATAAAAACATATAATATAACAGATAAAGATTTAACAATTAATGCTATAAAATTCCTCCAACCAACATTATAAAAACTATTGGAGTTTAACAATGTAAAATATGTTATTCTCACTTTAGTTTATGCAACAGTAGGGAAAGTGATGGATAGTATTTATTATTCCTACTCCAGTCTCCACAAAAATAGAGAAAGTGTTGAACTTTAGAGGGGTGAAATGTACTCCCACTTTAGTTTAAGCAACAGTAGGCAAAGCATTGGATTTTAAAGGAATGAAATTTACTATTACCCCCAGGTCCCTTATGTCTTCGTCCCATTCATTACTAAGTGGATATAACCATCTCCCGACAGAAAAAAAGATCAGAAGAATGCTGGGTTACTAACCCCACCCTATCACCGGGAGTACATAAGGGGTGCTAACCCAGCATTCCTCCTGTTCTTTTTTCTGTCTGTTGACAGACTTGATTGTGGATGCTGGTGCTGCTCTTGCTGGGCTTCAGTGGCTTCTATTGCTGTTATACACCATCCAGCTGCCTGGCTGTGCGGTTGGGATATCTAGTTCCTTGACCCCGGCCTGCTAGACTTGCTGAGTGGCTTGGTTTCTCGGCTGGCTTTTTTTTCGCTTGTGTGGTGTTTTCTGATGGCCCATTGCAGCTGGTGAGCCGGCCTCCAAGGTCCTTCCAGGTTGCTGGAGGCTCGTCTTCCTGGGGCTGGGCCAGGTGGCATTCGAGCCGGTTTCCTGGTTCCCCTGGCTTCTGCTGGTGCTCTGCTGCCTTTGGTGTCTGGCGGCGGCTTCCTGGATCCCGTGAGGTACTGGGGGGGCCTTGTGGCTATTTGCCACCCCCCCCGGGTGAGTCCCGCATTGCAGTATTTCTCTTCTTCACAGTTTGGGCACATCGACTGGAGCTGCTGATTGTGGGATGGTGTGCCGGGTTCGAGACCCTGCATAAGCTCATCATCTGGTGATTCTGGGAAGGCCAATTCATTTGACTGATTGGCGAAAGGAGTGGGGTCTTGTTTCCGGGGTTGGCCCCCACTCTGGGTGAGTGCTGCTTGCAGGTTGTCTTGCTACCCTTCCTGTTTCACTTCTGTTACCCGCCCCCCTGTGCAGGCCTTGTTGTCTGGTAGCCCCCTCTTCCGCTTGGTGATGGTAGCTGCATGTGGTGAGGATCGTGGCTTGGTTCCTGTGTAGTGGCAGGTGTGGGTTGGGCAACGGTCTCCCAGTGCTGCTCGCGTGTCGTTTCCCTTTTGTCCTGACTCCTGACGGGGCCTTTTGGAGTTCAAGGGTGGGGTGCTGATGAGCCTGCTGGAGCCCTCCAGATGGCTCTGTGGGTTGCATGGCTCCTGTGCTCTGCTTCCCCGAGTCTGTGCCCTGGCTGGGTCTACACCCTCACATTATTCCGGGGTCGGTGACTGGGTTTCTGTTCCTTTGGGTGCTGCCTCCTGCTGTTGTGGGTTCTTTCAGCCAGCAGGTTTTCATGCAGACTGCTGTTTTGTCTTTTTGCCCCTCTCCCCCCCGGCCTCTGGCGGTGTTGGTGCCTTTCTCTGGGTTGTGTGGATCTTCGGCTTAGCTGTTTGGGGGTGTGCTGCTGCCACCTTCTTCGCGGTCTGCGCTGCTGCTTGGGACACCTGCTGCATTCCGGACTTGGTCCTTGTGAACTGCAATGCCCGGCTCGGCATTGTTTGCTGACATGTCATGCTGGCTTGGATTCAGTTTGCTGTTCTTTCGTGCTGGTGTTGCTGCAGGTCTCGGCTGTCATTGGGGTTATTCTGGGTGCCCCGCTGGCGCTGGGCATGTTGCACTGTGCTGTTGCAATTTTAGTGCTTCTTTGGATGCCTGTGGTGGTGGGTTTCCTTTTGTAGCATTCCATTGGGTCTTTGTGTCCCTGCGCTCATCCTCGGCTGTCATTCCCAGGTAAGGGGATCTTTGGGATGTGTTGTACTCTGCCCGGGCCTGGTTGATCCGGGGAGCCATTGCCGGGGCTCATTTCCTTGTCCCTGTTTTCATCTTCTGCCAGTCTGTGGGGCTCCCTCAGTTCGGCGTTGGGTCTGGTTCTGTTGCTGTGGTGTGTTTCCTTTGCGGTGACCTCGCCTGTCCCTCGCTTGATTTGTTCTTGTTTTGTCTAGGGGCAGGTTTCATGCGTTTCGCTCCTGCTGGCTTTTCTCTGGCACGCTGGGGTGAGCCTACTATTCTCCTGCACCTGGACTGGTCGGGCGGTCGCATTCCGTCTTCTGGACCCTAGGTAGGGGTTGTTTGTCTCCCTGGCTGGCTGATTGTTGGTTTGGTGATGGGGCTTGTTCCTTGCTCATAGGGCTCGTCTCTCACTGGGCTGCCTTGCGTGGTTGCTCCAGTGTCTTTTTTTCCATTGCGTGGGTGCTTGTTTATGGGTGCGCCTCCCGTCTCCCGTGGTTCTCCTCCCCTGTGGACCTGTTCCTTTTGGCAGCTGTCCGGTTATTGGCGTGCTGTCTTCCTGCTATGGCTGGGTTGACTCTTCTTGCCCAATGTCTGGTGTTTTTTTCATCTGGCCCCCTGGTGTTGCCGGTCTGTGGGCGCCTGGTCTCTTCTGCTCTTGGTCCTGGCCTGGCCATGGCATTCCCTGTGACTCTGTGGTGGTGCTCTGGGCCCCAGTTCCCCTTGTTGGCTTTGGTGGATCTCTGCCCATTGCTTCTCCTGGGAAATGTGCCTGTGTGGCTGTGGTGCTGGTTGTTGTCATCCTGCTGCTGTTCTGGCTCTCGTGGCTCCGTTCCATGACGCTTTGCCTGTGATTCGGCCTGGCTCTTCTTTACGCACTAGTTTATGCTGCGTTTTTGCCCTGGTTTTCTGCTGGCCCTTCCATTTGGCCGGGTTGCTAGGGTTTCTTGGCTGTGTCCTGTTCCTCAGGGTTGCTGGTCCTGGCCTCCAGTGTTTTGCCGGTGGCCTTTGCTCCCTGGGGAAGGCTTCTCTCATGGTTGGGATTGTCCGCCTGGATTTCCGGTTGGGTTTGTATCCTCTTTTCTGCTTCCCCGGGCTGCTGATGGGCACCATGGTGCTGGTCTGGCCTCTTTCTGAGTCTGTCCCCCCTTGCCGGTGAGCTTTGGGGGGTCCTGGTTGGCCCTCTCTGGTCCCCGCTGCTGCTTAGGGTTCTGGCCGCTTCACCTACTCTGGTGTCTGGGTTGCTTCTCGCTTCCACTGGGGTGTCTTTTGTTTGGCCTCTTGGCTGGTGGCTGGGCCTCTGCCTTCGGCCTTTCCTCCCTGCTTCATCTGGTTTCGTCTGGTGTCAATGGTTCTTCTGGGTGGGTATTGTTTGTTGCCTTGTTGGCTTTCCGGGTTCTGTTGGCCTCCGCTGGGTCTCTTCTGGCCCTGCTGAGTTCTCCTCCGACTTGGTTCGCTGTGGGGGCTGTGCTTGTCTCTGCCCTTTCTGGTGTTTATTTTGGCCAGGGTTGTGCCTCAGCTTTTCCCTGTCCTCGTGTTGTTCTGGAGGCTGTGTTTCGGTATCTCCTGGTCTGTTGGCTTGCAGC
This sequence comes from Lissotriton vulgaris, assembly GCF_964263255.1. NCBI lineage: Eukaryota > Metazoa > Chordata > Amphibia > Caudata > Salamandridae > Lissotriton > Lissotriton vulgaris. The sequence goes on from NC_141685.1 coordinate 1,549,917,054, forward strand.
TGCTTCTGCTTGGCCTTCGGCGGTGCCTCATTGTGGTTGCCTGTTGCCTTCGGCCTTCCTCCCTGTTGGCTCCGGCTCTTGGCTGGTTTGCTGGTTTCGGTTTGGTTAGTCCTGCTCGGCGTTGCCTGGGTGCACCCTTGCTGCAGTCCTGAGCTACTTGTTGGGGCTGTGTTAGAGGTTCATTGTGTGGCCTGCCACTTCTTTGCTGGTGTCTTTTCTGCCTGTGGGGTGGCTGATCCCACTACTGTCAGGTTCTGTTCCTGGCAGGTGTTGTGTGCTTCTGCCATTGTGGCCTCTTGAATCTGGCTGGGCCTGTTTGGGTCGGTCCCCCGTTCCTGTTTTTCTCCTACTATGGGGATTTCATTTGGGCGTCGCCGGGCCGCTTGCTCTTTGGTCTGTGCTCTACTGGGGCCATCCCTTCTTTGGCCTTCCCCCGGTTCTGGGTTGGGCCTTTGAGTCCTTCTGGTCGGTCGGGTTGCTTGCCTTTGGCTTCCCAGCTGCAGTGTCCTCTAGTGCCGTTTTCTGCCCTGGGGTTTCTCTCCTGCTCGGGCCCTGCCTTAGGCCGTACTGGGCCGTGGTGTTTGGTTTTTTGTGCTTTCCACCCTGGCTGCAGCTGCTTCTGTGGTCGGGATGATTTTTTGGTGTTGCCTCTCCCCTGGTGAGTTGAAGTTTTTGTGTGGTGTTGTTTGGGGCCTGTCCCGCTCCTTTGGGGCCTTTCTGGGTTGTTGGCCCTCGGTCTTGGCTGGCCTTTGTGTTTTTTCCCTCTGCCTTCTGCTTGGGCTGTTCGGGCCGTCTCTGCCTGCCTTGTCTCTGGTTGTCCTTATCTGCTGCTGGTGTTGGCTTCCTTAGGGTTCCCTTGCTCTGGCCTTGGGTTTTCTTGGTCGTTTGCCCATTCCAATTCTCTCCTTCTCTGTGGTTTGGAGGTGTGCCTTCTTCGGTCTTTGGCTTCCTGCTCCGGTTTTGCCAGAATGCGGTTGGGGTTTCAGCTGGGGTTTCAGCTGGGGCTATGTTCTTGGGTTCATGTGTTACTCTTATTCCCTTTTCTTCTTTGTTTTCCCGGGTCCCGTTGTCCTGGGTGGCATTGCCCTTGTCAGTTCGAGCAGTTCGGCTTCCTAGCAGTTCGAGTTCACTTGGTTTCTTGTTTCCTGGTCGGTTTCCATCCTGTGGGGTTCTGGTCCCTGCTGGGTCTGCTCCCTTCTGGCTCCTGGGGCCTGGAGGTTTGCTTCCGGGGGTTTGTTCCTATTTGGGTGGCCTCCTCACTGTTTTGTTCTTTCTTGCCTCATTTGGCTTCTGGGTCCGTGCTCTCCCCTTCTATGGTTGGCTGTGGGGTATTCCTGCAAGGCTAGTTGGCCTTTGTAGGTTGTTGGACTAGGCCTTCTGGCTGTTCTCCCGTTGTTTTGTTGGAGGCGTCCTGGCTTGGGTGGCGCTCCCTCTTGTCCGGGTGCTCTGCCTGGGGTTTTTGCCACTTCTACCTTTTGCTTCCTGCGGTGGCTGCCTTGGTTTGGTTTCCTGGGTTGGCTTCTGTTTTGTTTAGGAAGGCCGGCTTTTCTGCTTTGGTATTCTTCACTTAGTAATGAATGGGACGAGGATGCAAGGGACCTGGGGGTAATGCTCTATTACTTACTGGTAATCTTCATTACTCCGCGTCCAGTTGTCCTTGTCCCATTCATTCGCCCCACCCTCCCTCCAAGGTGGCCGGCCTTCTTTGTGAGCTTGGTTGTTCAAGATGAATGCTGGGTAAGTATCCCTGATGTGCTCCCGGTGGGAGGGGCGGGGTTAGTATCCCAGCATTCTTCTGATCGTTTTTTCTGTCAGGAGATGGTTATCTCCACTTAGTAATGAATGGGACGAGAACAATGGGAGCCTGGAGTAATGAAGATTACCGGTAATTAATAGAGCATTCCCACTCCATTAATACAACAGTAGGGAAACTGTTGAATTTTGGAGGGGTTAAATATCTATTCCCATTGGAAATAATTCAATATTTATTATTCCGACTCCATTCTGTGCAACAGTAGGGAAAGCATTGGATTTCAGAGAAATAAAAGTTACTATTCCCACTCCAGTCAGCACAACAGTAGGGAATGTGTTGTACTTATGAGGAGTAAAATGTATTATTCCCACACCAGTCTCTCCATCAGTTGGAAAAGTGTTGGATACTGTACGGTGATGTTTGCAAGTCCCACTCCAAACAGAGCAACAGTATGGAAAATTTGAACTGCAAAGATAATTTACTTGTTTCTACTGACCTAGGTAAATACTTCACATCAAGCTTTTCTTAATATATGGGTAACCCCATGAATGTAGAAAAAATATTAAACTCTTAGTAAAAAGAACAGATTAATAAAACAGACACAGAGCGCCAAGAAACCAATTGGTGTATGTGCGCGGTATTAAATTTTTTTTAACATAACATATATATATATATAAAACAAAAACCAATCATAAATTGACATTATTATTCAATACGAAATGATACATTATTAAATAATAGTTATTCAATTATTTCTTAACTTTCCACCCTGTACCCCTACAAACCTAGCAGTCTGCACCTAAAATATATCAACAAGAAATAAACTATTTCATGACTAACATATTTAGAATAAATCAAATAATTAAATTGCGATTAATAATTGTTAAGTAGTTATTATTTAATCAACTTCCCACCCCAGCCACTACAAATTCAGCATTCGCAGCTGAAATGAAATGAAATTAAATGTGAAATCCAAAATATACATATTTAAAATTCAATTAAATAATACATTTACAAAAATTATTATTAGTTAATCAATTATTATTTAATTATCTTTCCTCTCTATATCCCTACAAACCCAGCAACCCACACCAAAATTCTAGGTAAAATAAATCAATATTCCATATTTTACATAATAAAAAATTAATTAATTAGTAATACATTTGTATATTTAAATAGTATTTAAGTTCCCTCACTACACCCCTATAAACCTAGCAGCTTGCAACTAAAATATGAGTAAAATAAATCGATATTACATAAATTACATAATTAAATATTAATTATATAATTTCATTAAATTGAAATAATCCTCAATTATATAATATATAAGTAACTTCCCACCCCATCTCCCTACAAACCCATCAACCTGCTATAACTCTATAAATTACTATTGTTTTTTATTAAGAATTCTAAATCACTTAAAATTGCAAACTCTATTTTAAAAACAATTACGAACATTTATATAAACCATAGTAATCCATTAAATTATTATATCAACTAAAACTCATTCAAATAGTTATAAAAGTATATTTTTATCTACAATATCAGTGAAATGATAAAATAAGCATCAATATCATTTACAGCGAAATTACTTACCTCAAAAAATGATATTTTTGTCAAAAGATATTTCTGCATCACAATATTTTGATGTTATGATATTTGATTTCTGTCTCCCGATATTTTTAAATAGATATTTTGTTCCGAACATTGGTATGATAGCCACAAGGAGCTTTTCTTATGTTGGTCACATGCTTCATACCTTCTCACCCAGATGAGATGTCAACTACTTCAATGTATTTAGTTCTTTTTTTTTATTTTCTGCTGCCTTCAAGAAGCAAACGGTATCTAGGATCACAAAATGCTGCCTATAGATTGAAATATCCCAGCCGACAAGCTCCAAAGACAAGCATGACGTCTACTGGAAACCTTATAAGTGGTGAGAAGGAAACTTGGCAGAACCTCCTGCTGATCAAATGTAGGATTTTATTTATATTTATCAAACTGGCACTTTTATAGACCAAAGGAAATTGCTAATTTGAACCAGCTTTTTCACTGAAGGGTAGTGTATTGGAAATCTCTCTGAGAGGCACCATACTATAATGAAACTATTACAGCACAAAGAATGTCTTTCATTACATCGATGACTAGAGTATTTCCCTTTCCAAGTGTTTTCTATGTCCTGAAAAGGACCCTAAAGGATACAGTGCTCCGAGCCCATCTTTCTTGCTACAGCAGAGAAAAAAAATATCTTTCGCAGATACTGATCATTCATACTGGGTTCCAAGCTCAAGAGAAAAATAAAGGTGGGTGAATATTGTGAATAACTCTACTCTTGTCAAGAATGTCCCTTCAAGTATGTGTATTTCACACAATCTGTAAATATACTAATTTAAACTTGCATACAAGCTTCTCAAAGTAAGCATATGGTGCTTGCCTTTGACATTTATTTAACAATGAAACATTATATCAACATTATATCAACATTTAAATAAAATGGTAAAGGCTGCACCAAATTCCCATTGCCACACACAAAATTGTTAAATGACGAAAAACAAAATCAGACTTTCACAAATGTCATACTATCTTGTAGGAAGAGAGAAAAAAATAATTTTAAATAATGGTGGTGCACCACCAGGCTTTACATGGTGTGGCTCCCGCCATGAAACGCCTGGCGGTGCAGGAACTCGTTAAATAATCATCTGTACTCAGTCAGTCCTGCAAAGCATATTACATTGTGGCACAGCTCCTCCACAGCCAGGGATGGGTTGTTCCCTGGCGCAGACGGTGGTCCTCCACCCCAATGACTTTTAAAGTCGTAATGCTGCAGACAGACCAGCGCGAGACTTACGACTGCCGCACTCATACTCAGGCCCTGTATGTTTTTTGGCCAATTCAGTCACGACTCTATATTGGTCCAAACCTTAAACCAATTTCTCATTGAAGCTGAATGATGTAATGAAAAATTTGGAAATATTTTCGATTTTTTAAACAAAGTAGCTCACTATTTTGTTCCATTTCACAAATGGATGCACTCTAAAACACAGAACTGTATCATTTGATTGTAGAGATTAAACTTGTGATGACATGGAAAGTATAAAAAATATATATTTTCTTATTCAGTATGAACGGAGGAATCTATTGGGAGAAAGTTCTGCTGGCTGTCAAGTAAAACATACTGAACATAAGTTTTTTCAGGTTATTAGTACTTTTTTCACAACATGGTAATTTAATACCATTTTAAATCACAGCTCGATTGTTGGCTCTGGGTATCATGGCATTTTGAACAAACTAAAAGTACTATGCTTGTCTGTGACACACAATAATGTGCCTCAGACAGTATCTAAAAGTTGTTTGGATTTTATTTTAGCCAAAGAAAAATCCAAACTGTGCTTAGCTTCTAGCACAGACATTTGCTTCTAGAACTGAGCTAGACACTGATTTTTTCTTAACCTCCGAATAAATCCAAATAGCAACACAGGAAGTCTATAGACTGGCATGGGTGACAGCATCCAAGGTGCCTTTTCCGCCTGACTGAAATGAAACTAGGAGTGGGTAAGCCTTGTTGCTCCTCCACTCAGCAAAGTTATCAAATGACTTAGTCAGAAAAATGGAAGTCACAATCGTCTAGAGGGTGGACAGCATGGCCACAAAGGTATCCGTGAGTCTTGAAATGATGAAAGTAAGGTTCCACTGAAACTTTTAGACTTGACAAAAATGTCGATGCACTCATTGTCACACATTATTGTCTTCTTTGGATTCCTCTTTCTGGATGCAGACCTTTTAAGGCTTATAATACCCCAGTTGGGTGTGGCCAAGAGACAAGTTGGTTACAACTTCAAAATGCTGGATACATGGATTCTACAGTGCTGTTGAGGCCTCAAGCTGTGCTGCTTGTACCAGCTCCAAGAGGAACCAGCCAGAAAATCTTACCAGCCAAATATGCATTTTTTCAGGTAGCCTCACCACTTTTCTTGATTACGGACGTTCTTCCTCCCTTTGAGCTCCCATTTTCTTTAGCCATTTTCTAACCATAGACATATGCTAAATCTCTTTTCCTCACATTCCAAGGTAACTTACGCTGTACATCCAGTTATTGGGCTTACCAAACAGTTAGCCATGCCATGTGACTTAGCCAATTATTGTAGTTGTTTAGCAGTCTCCCAGAGTTCAGACAAAATATGGCAAAATCAGAAACACACACACAAAAGATACTTTTCTCTAGTGATGGCCAAGAAACATGGGCAGAGTGGTGGTGAAATTGCCACTAACGTGGAAGCACTCCAAGAATATACATAGTAAATTCACAACAGAGACTCTGCCAGTGATGGACATAGAGGAGGCCCTATGTGTGTTAGTAGTCACCTGGCCAGTTGCCAGGACCAATTGAGGGCACTCATATGGAGAAAATTCAAATTGGTAAATATAGTACAATGGTGGATGTTTTAGTATGGATTCCAGCTCCCCCCCCCCCCTCCTTGGAGTTGGCAGAACTCAGCAAGGGTTAGGTCCAAAAGGTGCACAGAGGCAAGGTGGTCCCCATCAGATAACAGCCATCTATTTTATTTATTTATTTATCAAGTTTTATATAGCGCAAACATGACGCAGGTGGGTATCAGAGCTCTTTACAATTTGGAAGGGTAGGAATTAATAAAGGGAAGGACCAGCGTCATTTAAGAATGCAAGAAAGAACAATGACAGAGGAGGTATAAACAACATCACATTTTGCTAAGACAATAGGGTACTGGGAAAAGAACAAACAATACATATATGAGCATAGCAGACAACTGAGCTTCACAGGTGTTAGTCCAATAAAAAAATAATCAAGGGGAGGTGAGTAAACAGACGAGGCATGGGCATTTTAAGGAAGGAACTTGTTCATTAGGATTATTTTTTCACTTCCTTTTTGAAAGAAGCTGTGAAGGAGATTCTGCGGAGTTCCAGTGGGAGAGAGTTCCAGATCTTCGGGGCAGAGCCTGAGAAAGCTCTGTGACTCGTTGCAAACAATCTGTGGTATCAAGAGGAGAGAGTTTGCACTTCGTGATGTTCTACCCCCTCTAGATAATTCTAGCTTTTGAGCCTGATAACAGGGGGTTTTGAAATAGAGTATTTGAGAGTTTTAATAACCATGCGTTCATGAGTGATGTCATGGATGAGGGGAGAAGAAGAGATGCATTGGGTAAGCCTAGACTAGAAGTAAACCAATGCATACCAAGGCCTCAACAAATGGGATTGCAGATACTATGTATGTGATGAAAAGGTACCTTGAAGAGATGTTGACAGAAGGAGATAAATCCCAGAAACATAATATGTGGAAATCTTGCAGAGGTGGCCTCATTGGGTGGGGTGGGTCCCAGCAGAGACAACAATCCTGTTGGTGGCCTTTGCCTGACTGGGACACAACAATTTGGGGGAGACTAGAGTTCATCTGGTTCTATGATGAAGCCTCTTGTGGCTGTACTTGTTCAGAGGACCATGATGATACCCCAAGCTGAGGGCAAAGAAGAGAGTAAAAACTCAGGGGACCACCCCTCAGGAGGAAGCACACAGCAAGGGATGAGGGCACAAAGGACATAGGACATAGAAAGAAGACACGAAGCAGAGGGGAAGTTTGATCTTGGTGATGTAGTGGATGAGGAAGGGGGAAGACTTGGTAAATATGGACAAAAAAACTACATTACACTGGTATTACAAAGCAGTTGGCTGTACATGTTACACAAAGTCAACAGGTAAAGCCTAAGCTGACAAATATGTAGATGTCTTTAAACATTTACAAAAGGAAAATAGGTGTTAGGAAAGATTATACAAGGTAGAAAGAATATTTGCCAGGAGGCAAGTTAGTTTTCTACAAACATTGAAACATGAACGCTGTTCATTAATTTTGCTAGAATCTATTGCCATGTGTCTCCCTAACATGGAGTATGTTAGTCATTTATATCAATTTCATTAGAACAGGTGGTATAGGTTTGAGAGAAGAAGGATGGTTACGGTATGATGAAGAGATCTTATCCAGGATGAGCAGAGACCAAACAATGATACTGGGAAATAGACAATGATATTTGGCTTCAATTGATGTCTCTCATGAGACTGATCAGCATTACACAGTACCAGTGGGCTATCTATTTTATACCCACCCTTTGCCAGGAGTCCCATTACCTGAGTGGTTGGAGCTCAACAAAAGCTATCAGGTTTGAGTGCCTACTGGCCCCTCAATAAAGGGGCATTCTACAGATCACCCTGCACATTTAAACATTACGTCTCCAAATGTTGAAGTAAATATCCATGTAGTTAGAACTCATTCGAACGTTGAAGTATGTAGATTGGGGATCAAAGAGACCTTTGATGAAATTCCTAGTGCTAATCTGATTATTTTGCCATTGGGTACTGTGTCAAAAAAAGCTGGAACATTTATATATTGTGGTCTGAGAGTTGTTAGGTGAACGATTATATTGGTTAAAAAAGGGTTCTTTGTAGTGTACTCTGACCCAGATGAAGCAGTATGGCTGGTGAGGTAATGTGGGATAGGTGCTGTGGCAGCAAATTGTGACATAAAGTCGCTGTTTTGGCATGTACCAGGAAACCCAGAAGATATTCATCTACTGGGTATAAATTTTAATGAACTGACTTACATAGGCAAGGCCATGCCCAGAGGACGATCTGTGGCATGTTCAGTCTTTGATAGTTTTAGCAGGTTACTCAAATAGGCAAAGAAGTGAGGTCAACGTTTCTGCTACACTATCTTGCTGGCTTGTTTATGGAGATGTCAGACGAGTATGGTGCATATGAGCAACTATTAATAGTGTTTGAATAATACACAGTGTGGTTTGATGTTGCACTCTCACCTGAAAAAAGAGCCTGCTTATGACATTGAGCCCCGGTTCCTGTGATCTGTTGGTCCTGGTGGAGCAGTCAGACAAGGTTTGCTGTTGGCCCAGGATGTGCTGAGTGCACAGGTCACTATAGTCCATATAGCCCAGCAACAACAGGCTCTGCTTCTGTTGACTGTGGTGCACGTTTAACCCCTCCCATGCTCATGACGGAGCCGCTCCGTCGTGAGCATCGGCTGAGCTGTGCTCATGACGGAGCTGTTCCGTCATGGCCCTGCCGCCGCGCCTGCGCAGCGCGTTCTATTAAGCGGGCGGGGCAATGACGGAACCGCTCCGTCACGAGCATGCGAGCGCCGCTCGGCCCCCCCCAGCGCTGCGGCGGAATTACCGCCGCAGCGAAGGGGTTAAACGTTCTCCTCTCCTCACGGCACACAATGTATTGTGATTTATTGGCCAATATGGAAGAGGTGGACATGACTTGAGTTTGCTCCTGACAGCAGCAGCCGTCCTCTGCTAAGGCAGAGGAGTGCCACCCTACTACTAAAAAGGATAAAAGGAGACAAAAATGATAATAAAACTATGTTATTATCATTTTATTTTTCCGTACTAAGACAGTTTTACGGGGTGGGGCAGGGCGGGGCTAGGCTGTCATCACCAGCAGGGGGAGGAGTGGTATGGGACAATTAAGTGCACATAATGGTTTGGATGGCCATCTTGAGCCGGCCAAACAGTCATGCGCACTTAGCATGTCCTTCCCCAGGCTGTATTGCACAGCCTGGGTAGAGAACATGCACAGGCTTCCACTCGCTGTCGGAAAGCAGAACCAGGGTGCTGAAACCAATTACACCACTTCTGTCATGCTGGTGACAGCAGCTTCGTGATTGGCTTAAAGGAGCCTGTGTGCTTCCTGCTTCTGGGAGGAACAGAAGAGGATGGAGGACAGGCTGCCGGCAGCCAGGTAAGTGACATTTTGCTTTCTACCTCCACTCTCCCACCCCACACATACTATTCGGTGGCAGCTGTCACTGCCTGACAGAGGAGAGGACTTGCTAGATTCACTGGAAAACAATAGTTCACCAGCAACAAAAGGCCCAAAAACTTTGACAGCAATGTACATTTAAGCAGTCTCCTCTCCCTGTAGTACAGGTACTTGAAGGATGCACCTGAAAGCACGGGCTAATCATGCTATCTTACAGAGTCACTAAGATGCCTAAAGAGACTAGACTGGGCACACTTTCTTGGCTCATCCAAGCAGCCCTCAAAACATCAGGATGTGTAATGGTTCCTTGTACTAACTCAAGTGGATTCAGACAGGTCACTTAATGAGCTACTTGTTAACCAAGTGCTTTTTTAATCTTTGGTGTCTACCCTAGGAAAATCAATTAGAAGAAAGGCCAGTAAATGCAATCAGAAAAAAAGAATCTAGGGCCAGATATGCGAAATACAGTTTTTGCATTTCCAAAAAAGTGAATCTTAAGAAATCGCTATTTAGGAAATGCAAAATGGAATGTACAAAAATAGGGATTTCCAAATAGTGATTCTTACTCTGTAGGAATCGCTATTAGCAAATGTCTATTTAGGAAATGCAAAACCATTCAATACTATGGGCCTATCGGCCACATGTACAACTGTATTTAGCAGTCGCAAATGTCAAATTGGGTTGTTTGGGACCGTAACAATGGTGTTTAGTACGTGTATCAACCCCATATTGCAAGCTTGTAACCTGTTACAGACTTGAAAAATAGAGTTTGCAAGTTGCTATTTGGAAGTGGAGTGCCAGGGGCATCTTTTCTTAATAGCAAGTCGCAGGGGGATGTACGATTGTTTTGCTACCAGAATGCGGCCGTAAAACAATCGCAGTGCACCCTCTCTTCAAGTAGGTGGTAACCCAGTTGCAAATGGGCAGTGCTTCAAAGGGGACCCCTTTCCCATTGTGATTGGTAGCATTGGTGGCGAAAACGATTTTTCACTGCCTACTCTTAAAAAACTTAAACAGAAACATTTCATTTTTCTTTTATAAATGCATCCTGTTTTCTTTAAGAAAAATTAGCTGCATTAAAAAAAACAGCTTTATTCAAAAAGCAGTCACAGACATGGTGGTCTTCTCACCCCAGGAAGCCAGCATCCCTCTGAGTGCCAGCCATTCTCAATGGGTTGAATATGGTGACCTGCCTCATGATTATTAATCAGGCAGGTCTATTGTGACCCATTCGGGAATCCCAAAAAGTGTCAAAGACACTGGTGTGCATCAGGTTTTGCTACTCGCAATTTGCGAGTTGCAAAACCCGCAGTCGTACAGGTGATCCTACAGGCCCATAGGTATGAATGGTTTTGCCTTTCCAAATTTGCAATTTTCTATTGGCAAATTTGAAAATAAAAATTGAAGGGTGATTACGGCTCCTTGATGCACCCCAAATAACAATGGTGTACATATTAAATGCACAAATGCCCTAGGGGTAAGTGTGTGCTTTATGGCACTTTAGAAAAAGCATTTTGGGTTGCTTTTTTTCAAATTGCCCATGGGTACCATCAACTTGGAGTTGATGGTAATAACATTTCCTAAATGCCCATTTCTCATTTACGGTACAAAAGGGGGTGGTGATGGACGGAGCATCTGAATAAATCAAACACTCACACCCAGCAAAAGATCTGGGTTTAATCCATCACCGTTCTTTAGCCCACTCTGCCACCCCAGTTCAGACATGGCTATTTGCAAATCAGTCTGACCCTGTGTCTCATGGGAACAGTCCAGCCCGAACTGCCAAGCCATGTCTTCCCTGGACCGGAAACAAGCTTCTTGAAGACGGCTGGAATGCCAGAAACCGGTCGTCGGAAGCTTGTTTCTGGTCCAGGGAAGGCATGACTTGGCAGTTCGGGCTGGACTGTTCCCATGAGGCACAGGGTTAGACTAATTTGCATATGGCCATTTCTGAACTGGGGTGGTGTGGAGTGCAAAAAAACGATGGATTTAGGCCCAGATCTCTGTACTGGGGTGAATGTATGACATTGTTCTGCATTCTGTCCATCAACTGTGGTTTTTGCATTTGTCACCCAGAGTGGAATGGGTATGCTCAGGCGTGAGTCCCATGCACTCCACACAACTGGATTCAAGCAAGCCAGGCTGAAGACGGCTGGAATGCCAGAAACCGGTACTCGGAAGCTTGTTTCCGGTCCAGGGAAGGCATGGCTTGGCAGTTCGGGCTGGACTGTTCCCATGAGGCACAGGGTCAGACTGATTTGCATGTGGCCATGTCTGAACTGGGGTGGTGTGGAGTACAGAAAAACGATGGATTTAGGCCCAGATCTCTGTACTGGGGTGAATGTATGACATTGTTCTGCATTCTGTCCATCAACTGTCGTTTTTGCATTTGTCACCCCGAGTGGGATGGGTATGCTCACAAATGAGTCCCAGGCACTCCACACCACTGGATTTAAGCAAGCCGGGCTGAAGACGGCTGGAATACCAGAAACCGGTCCTCGGAAGCTTGTTTCCGGTCCAGGGAAGGCATGGCTTGGCAGTTCGGGCTGGACTGTTCCCATGAGGCACAGGGTCAGACTGATTTGCATATGGCCATGTCTGAACTGGGGTGGTGTGGAGTCAAAAAAACGATGGATTTAGGCCCAGATCTCTGTACTGGGGTGAATGTATGACATTGTTCTGCATTGTGTCCATCAACTGTAGTTTTTGCATTTGTCACCTCGAGTGGGATGGGTATGCTCAGAAGTGAGTCCTGTGCACTCCACATCACTGGATTCAAGCAAGCCGGGCTGAAGACGGCTGGAATGCCAGAAACCGGTCCTCGAAAGCTTGTTTCCGGTCCAGGGAAGGCATGGCTTGGCAGTTCGGGCTGGACTGTTCCCATGAGGCACAGGGTCAGACTGATTTGCATAGGGCCATGTCTGAACTGGGGTGGTGTGGAGTCAAAAAAACGATGGATTTAGGCCCAGATCTCTGTACTGGGGTGAATGTATGACATTGTTCTGCATTCTGTCCATCAACTGTGGTTTTTGCATTTGTCACCCCGAGTGGGATGGGTATGCTCAGACGTGAGTCCCATGCACTCCACACCACTGGATTCAAGCAAGCCGGGCTGAAGACAGCTGGAATGCCAGCAACCGGTCCTCGGAAGCTTCGGTCCAGGGAAGGCATGGCTTGGCAGTTCGGGCTGGACTGTTCCCATGAGGCACAGGGTCAGACTGATTTGCATATGGCCATGTCTGAACTGGGGTGTTGTGGAGTGCAAAAAAACGATGGATTTAGGCCCAGATCTCTGTACTGGGGTGAATGTATGACATTGTTCTGCATTCTGTCCATCAACTGTGGTTTTTGCATTTCTCATTTAGGCAATGCTTTGTACATGTGCTTAGAAGATCGTAAATAGGATATCCCTATTTGAGATTCCCAACAGGCCTTTGTACATATGGATAGACAATTTAGCATTTCTTAATGGACTGAAATGTAATGATTTGAATCCTGATGTATTGCAACTCCTCCATCAGAGAGCTCCTTATTTGCTGGTGCTAAAAACATACTCTTTCTAACATGTGAGAATTATTCTCAATTCAAAAACAAATCAGGGCTTGGTTAAACGCACACTGTAAAATTCAGTGAGCAAACTGTGTAAAATACCAACATGGTAAGAAAGGCTGGGGAGTAGTGATAATCATCTTTAGCAGACTATACTATAATTATTACTTTTAAATGTATTGACATCGTTAGAAAATGTCTTGATAATCTGAGCATTAGGACAGTCATTCAATTGAAATTGTCACTTTAGGCTACTTTTATAGAACATATACTTTGGGTGAGTTACTATTTGCTTTAGAGCTTCATATTCTTCAGTGACCCATGTGTGTACTCATTGCTGGGTATGCCACATTTATGATTCCAGGTACCCCTTCACCTTTTGAAATCCTTTACATTCTGAAAGAGTCAAAGGGGCTTGCATATCTGAGGTGCTCTTCCTAATATTGCTCGGCAATAGAAACAAGCATTTACAATGCAATAGGTTCCACATTTGTGAGATGTTAGGCAATTTGCAATGTAAATGACAAAGCCTTTTATTTATCGGTTTTGAAAACCAACATGCCTTTGACCTCTGACTTTCTTGCCTGTTTATCCAGCACACCCTGCTCGAGGCAAACTTCTTTCTGGTCCGGGAGCTGCATTGGAGGTCATCATCAGAGATTCCGAGTCTCCTAACAGCATGGTAAGCCTGACTGGAGTCCGGCACACAGGATGAATTCACAGTGCCAGTGGAGTTTTGTTTGCCACCTCACAGGACTGCATAGCACCCAGCTTTCTTCCTGCATGTACCAAGCCCCTTTGGACCTGACAGAGGGCATATGCCTCAAGCACCCCACCTGTGGCATGCAGTCAGCACCCCGTGACTCCCAAATACTGATCAAGAGATCAAGCCTCTAGTGATCTAGTGTTCAATTTCTGAGATGGCTGTCAGGAAAAATATCATGAATTTATCATTTTTGGGTCAGTGCTGTAGTTTTTCTTTCCAATAGAGTGGCTCTCATTTGCAACTCATGGCCTTTTTTTCGGGACATAGGCCATGGAAGTGGTTCGTTATACACAATTATCTCCAAATTTGGATCCTTTAATAGATAATGGGCTAAACTAAAATATGTAAAGGGGCAGTCAAGAGATTCAGTTACTACCACCAAGGCGAGAGAAAGAGATAGTAAAGTGATAGATACATGCACGGTGCATAAAAAGAACCCTCAGGCACCAACTGAGAGTCGGTTGCCAGTTGTCTTCATTGGGCTCTAGTTTAGAATACGTGAAATTGGTATCCAACAGTGATGGGGGGGGTGAATTAAAAGGAGTGTTGACTACTCCCCAAACTAGAAGAAATTATTTAATACAGGGGTAGTTCTAACTCCGTTAAAAGCAATAGTGCAAAGCGGACATAAACTTGGTTGTGCAAATTTGAACCAGAAAAGTCCTATAAAGTGTAAGGGTCGACATGTTTCTGCTATAAAGAGCCAAGAGTCGGCTTAGCATTCATCAGGACCAACAACATACATCGCCTCATGGGTGATGCACACTAAGGCGCCACTGCCACCTGGGGGGGAAAGGTAAAAGGATTACAAACTTGAATGTAACCGATGCACAGGAGCTTCCTCGTGCATCCCCTCCAAAACGTGAGGGATGGAGAATTGTTATGTATCCGGAGCGATGCTCCTTAGGCTCGTGGTAGGGGGAATATCTTCACGCCCAGACCGTCAATATCCCGGCGACTACCCTCCATGAATCCTACTGGGTCCTTGTCCACGGCCCGAATCCATGCCAATTATTCTAAACTAGAGCCCAATGAAGACAACTGGCAACCGACTCTCAGTTGGTGCCTGAGGGTTCTTTTTCTGCACTGTGCATGTAATAATCTATCACTTTACTATCTCTTTCTCTCGCCTTGGAGGTAGTAACTGAATCTCTTGACTGCCCCTTTACATATTCTTTTGTATGTCACTCTTCCGTTGATTTGTATTCATTATTTCAAAAGGGGTTTAAGAGTGGCCTTTTGACCCTTTCTCTCCTGTTGATTACCTAAACTAAAATATGCTTCTTTCTTCAATTATTTCTGCATGTGATTTAGATAACTAGATTAATTGACACAGCATTCTGACAATTTGGAACATCTTTTGTTTAATGAAATGTAGATCAGCTTACCATCATTAAAATTAGATTGCCAGTATTCTGAGTTACATGAGCAGTTGCACAAATAGATTTTGTGTAACCCCAGCTCAGAATATGTATCTACAGTGTTTAGCCCTCTTCCACCTACCTCACTATCCACTCCCCCCTACATTTGCTGCTAGAGGTAGGTCTAGCCCAATTCACTATATTTTCTGTCTACAGTTCTTGGAAGGAATTCACTACATTCTATGATGTGGTGTCACTCGATTATATCAATCATAAACTGTTGATAAGCAGTATTATTTGAAGGATTCAGCAAAATATTTTGACAAGAGTCCATGTTTCAGAAATATTATGGCTGAGGGTAGAGAGTTGCATTAGAATGTAATTGATCCTCCAACTGTCCTAAAAAGTGTAATCATCATACCTTTTTGGAATGTCAATCTGTATTTGAATAATTCATTAGAATCTTCTTTTAAAATTAGTTCAATATTTTCTTTATCTACAAACAATTTAGAGCTCTGCCAGATATGTAATTCTTTACAGGATAGCTTGATAGGGCTAGCATGCAGAAATAGTAGCATTGTAGGACTGCATTGGACTTCACCTTTGGCTCAGTAGGACTTGGGCTTACGAGGAATCGTGCAGGCATTGTACTGAGCCTGTGTAGGGTATATTTGGAGATGGTTTCGTTTTAGGTTGCCCATAATGGTGAATTGCATTTCGGCAATATGCTCCATGTATTGTATTTATTAGGTTGACTGTAAACTCAGAAAGGTGTAATTGTGATATATGTCCTGAGTGGAAGTAAATAAAACTGGGCTAATATGGACCTTTCACCCATGTATTTTGCTTTGTGGTTACTGACAAGGTAGAATTGCATGCCAAGTAGACAAGGCTAGCCTACCAGTTTCAAATATGT
The DNA here is from genome assembly GCF_964263255.1 of Lissotriton vulgaris. Classification (NCBI taxonomy): domain Eukaryota; kingdom Metazoa; phylum Chordata; class Amphibia; order Caudata; family Salamandridae; genus Lissotriton; species Lissotriton vulgaris. The sequence goes on from NC_141685.1 coordinate 1,549,933,202, forward strand.
GCTCCTATTACAATTGAACTCCTTTGACTGATAAGCCCCATTCCAGTAGGAACTTTGCATTGATTTGAGGTGGTGAGATGGTCAAGCCAAACTGGAGTGGTCGAAAAAAGAGCTGTTCAGGGTAAGCATACACAGATGTTTTTGAACCTACACCTGAAAATGTTGAAGATGTTTTGGATGGGCATAGGATTTCCCACAAATTGTTTGTAGACGGCTGTAAAGAGGCATGAGCATTTAGCATCCTCCCTGCTCAATGTTATGCAGTGCAACTTGGTGGAATCAAGAATCATGCATGTTTAACAGGCCGGCAATTCAGAAATATGCAAGACTTTTGAAGACTGTCAGATAGCCTACTGCAGAGGATCTGGGCAGGGCCATACTGGCTAACGGGCAGTTTGGAATGCTGCCGAGCTGGTGGCTGTGTTTCTAGCAGTGGGGGCTGATTTCGTTCATGGAGACCTACCTCTTATTCGAAATAATGAAAGCAAAACGAATTTCGTTTAGCACACGCAGGTCCCCATCAGCGAAATCAGCCCCAGCTCAGCAGCATTCCAAACTGCCCGGTAGCCAGTCCAACCCTGGATCTGGGTCTAAGTTTGCATTGGTTATTAAATCCTGGTCTATGACAAGTATCTTCTGGGTGAATTAGGAGTTAAAGAAGTACCTGCAATTCGTCTCTGATATACCCCTTATGGCATGTTGTCTAATTTATCAGTAGTGCTTTGCTACCTTGAAACTCTAAGGTGATACAATTTCTGTGGCCTGTTCTGCCCTATTCCACTTTGTGCAAATCTTATTTGTGCTTCTTTATTGGATAGCTCTTTTATTTTGGCGAGACAGTCTCAATATGATGAAATTGTGGGTGCATGTGGTGCCTCTCTGTACATCGAACATGATGCTGACCGTAGATAAGAGATCAAGCCACTCGTGGTCTAGTGTTCAGTTTCTTAGATGGCTGTCAAAAAAAATAGCGAATTTATCATTTTTGGGTCAATGCTGTAGTTTTTCTTTTTAATAGAGTGGCTCTCATTTGCAACTCATGGACTTTTTTTCGGGAGATAGGTCGTGGAAGTGGTTCGTTATCCAGTCACAGCTGGGCAGTACCATCCCATTCTATAACTCCTGTTGACCGGATATCTGAAGAGGACTACAAAGCATACAGGTGGATGACAGCATCCACGGCCACATTAGTCAGTTTTCACCAGCAATGCCCATGACCCAAATTTGTCAGAGTGTTAGGTAACATGGAACTTCAAGTAGTCCCCGGTTGATGGTACTTTCTTCTTTGGGGAGCAGCTGCATGGAGGTGCTGCTATCACAATGCCTGCCATCTTGTGTTTACTCTGGCCTCAATAGTGCAGATCAGTGTGATTCCCAAGAATCTTGCGTTCCAGCAAGAATATGGGCGGGCTATTGTCCTTCACCCGCAATCATTAGAGGATCCTGATTAGTGCCAATGAATTAGCAACCATTGCCTCAGACTAAACACGCCATTCTAAAATGATATTTTGATTTTTCATAGTGTGTGCCATTGGAATTCTGCTAAGTCGCAATGATGTAGAAAACACACTGCCTCTTCCATAGGCGAAAATGCTTTTAGCCTAAAAAGGATGGAATAATAATTTGGCCCAACTCGAGACTACACCAATACCTCATCAGTAAGTGCGTAACTCACCGTGCTAACTTATTGAGCCTTTTAGTGGCTTAGAAGAATGATTGTGTATTGAAATAGAAAGTGTAGAAAAGGCAGCTCTGAGACCATTAATTTGACATCTCAGCTATGGTAGTATGTGAGAACTATCCAATACACTCCGGTATAATATTGGCACTGCTTGCTTCCTAATTACTGAAAAATATCCTGCCAATTATCAGACAAGGGAAAAACCTATTGCAATGACCTCTCTCATCAATGATTGAGTACAAAATTTAAATATGATTTTGTTTTGCAGCTTAGTCTGCTGAACAAAACATTTGCCGGAACAAATGCAGACTCCAGATCATGGGAAAAAAAATCCTTCCAAAGGGGTTGAGTCATAAAAGGTCGAGAAGAAAATCGTAAAGTTGCCCTTGCAGGATCACTTTTATGTTTAAAGCAAATTTCTAATTTTTGTGGAATTTTCAAATAATGTTATGATGACTTTCATAAATGGGGACAGTTATAATCTTCCAAGACTGCTCACATTGAATTACACATAAGAAAATGTGGTGAAATTCTACTTTTGAACATGCACCATTGTTTTGTCTCTTTATACGGAACACATTTTTCCGAGTGGGCAACCCCTTTCGCCAACATCCTTGATAAACATAGTGAAAGATATATCCTATTACGTCAGTTCGAAGAGCAGACTCGATATTATACCAAAGTCCGTGTAAATGTATGAAGTGCCCCAAATTCATGCTATTCACAGCCAGCAATAGAATCAGGTACAACCATGTCACTGAGCTCACCTAGACGAACCACTCAAACTTCCTCTGCACCATTTTAGCAGCCCCTACCACTGCCAAGAAGCCACCGAGCACCACACACAGGAACTGGACCAAAGTATCCGAAAGCTAAGTGACGGGCACCCTCAAAACCTCTCATCCCGACACCGCAACCAACCTGGAAGAGGCTGTCAAAAACTTCAACTCCTGGAACACCGACTGCACCAACAAAATCGCCCTCTTTGAGCCTACCAAACTCAGGAGACCCACCAAACATACCAATTGGTATGATAGAGCGCGCAGGTCACCCGACTCAGAGTTTACCAGATTTTCACGCACTTGGGCCCATGACGTGTGATTTTACACGCCACTATCAGTATTCTATGAGTGTCTCCTGTAACACTATTACCATAGCACCTGACTTACCACATGCACATACTCTTCCTGATGGATCAGGAGCTTTGAGGACAGGTGATAACACTTCTAAAAAAACACTTGGTTTATACACACAACATTAGTTTATATTTTTCTGAATGAAAGTCTTTATATAGAAATGTAAAACTTAAAGTGACAAGATTATGAGGCAAATGCTGATAAAGACATCAATAAGCAGAATCAAAAAGATAATGTAACTGTGAATGAGGGACAGCACCATTTAGGGCAACAGAGTTTTCTAACGGGCAAGGGTAACAGGGAACATGCTATTCAGTTTAGGTTTAAACTTGGGACGGCAAGTTTAAAATTCATTAGTCAGTAAATTTCTATTGCCTATAGGAAATCCAAACCCTAATCTTATTCTATCTAACTAAGTTCTACTGCATTTATAATGTTCACCACACTTTAATAAATCCAAAAAAAACAGTTTTCAAATATGTCCTACAGGAAAGGGGGAAAAATGGAACATGCTAACAAACAGTTTGCAAATGCATCAGTGGAGAGAACAGAGAGAAAATATCATGGGCATAGAGGCTTTATTAAAGAGCAGGAAGGAAAGGATACAGGACAGACACCCACAGGTATATTTACCTAAGACGGGAATGAGAACTAACCCTGGCCACGGGTCAGTTTCGGGAAAGGACGAGGACAAGGACCCACAAGGATTTAGGATGCCAGTAGGTGAGCAGGTAACAGCTCACGGAAAACCAGGACAGGATACCCCTCAGGATTTGGGTCAGGACTGGGCTCACCAAAGGGCACAACCAACCCCTACAGCTTTGGATGCAACGCCTGCGTTACCCCCCTCACTGCACGGAATCCGCCAATAACCCCGATTGGGTTCTCGAATCTTCCAGCAAAGTGCTTTGCCAGCACTTAGGACTATTTCCACCCCTTGGAGTTGGTGGAAAATTCGGACAGAGCGCTCCGCAGCTCTCTGTATCAATCACCTATAGAGTCGTGGGGTCGGTGACAGGTCTGCTATTCGGACAAGTCGGACAAATTTCCCTAACTAACTAGGCTAGTTATACCCTTCTTGGGTCCCCAGACCACCCACAAATGTTGCAAGTGACAGGGTCCCAACTTACGATTGGTCAGGAGAGGTGATTAGGTCACTATTACCTCCTAAATTCTACGTTCCCACAATGAATATTAATTTTTTCATACCCGCCCCCTACATTCGTGTTCCCAGGCATAGGAGTAGGGGAAAACAATGATGCATACAGTAGACAGAAACAATGTAACAAATTGTAGGTAGTTTGCAGCATCTTCTCCCAGGACCAAGGTGGGTTCCCAGGCGCATCTTGCTTCAGAAGCCAGCTGGCTTGGTTCTGCTTCTGCGCAGTGTGGGTTTTCCCTCATCACGTGACAGGGTCGGAACGGGTTTCAATATGGAGTTTATTCCCTCACCCAGGCCCATGGATGCGTGGTACATGAAAAGTAAGCGAAAACAAATTAATAACACAGAAAAATAGAATACACTGTACACCATGATAATCTGCTCTGCACCCCTTACTTCATAATAACTATAGCGATTAATGATTATGCGAAAATAGATAGAAAGGCAAAGCAGCGTATGCAAGCAGGTCGCATGGTTAGAAATAAGCGGCCATGTCAGCTACAATGCGCATGAGCGAACTTCTCCCTCCAAATCTGCGAGTGCGTCACATCACATGGGTATGACCGACGCATGCGCAGACTGAATTTCTGTGAAGCGGCCATTCTGTAGTATGCAAGCGGTGTTACGGTTAGTAAACACATATGCAAGCATCTCTAGAACACCCGTGTGTACTGAAAAAGTGTAATATTAATGACGAACAGGAGTGTTTAGTACTATTACAAGCTAACGAGGTTCATGAAAAAGAGCAAGTCGCTTTATGTGCGAATTCTCACTCCATCAATCCCCTCTTTGATGATATTTACTATCATCACTATTAATGGAAACAGATGCCAACTACATTTTTCTCACATCTCACTCATCTCTATCTCAACAAATTTATTGTTAAGCCGTTTTTCAGCAGTTTTATTGGGATGGGAATCTTTAGCCCTTTTATAGATCTGGTTCCTTAATTCCTCTAATTCGAGTTCATCCACATTCCGTTTCACTCCCCTCCTATTTACAGTGTACTTCTTTCTGCATTTTTGGCATTTGCAGCAAATTATTATAATAAACACAATCAGACTTATTCCAGCTATTGGCATCAGTATCTTTCCCACTAGACTACGGCCTATGTTAGTGAACCAACTACCTACAGAAGAGAGACCATCTGTCAGTCTTTTCCAGGCACTATCAACCTCCAATGGTTTAAGTTCTTTTTCCAAATTAGTTATGTTTTGCACATACTTCTTAATTTCTACGCTTTTATCTGGAATGTAAGTGCAACAATGTTGCGCCTTCAACATTCTACAGACCCCGCCCTCTTTTGCCAATAAGGTATCAAGAGCAAGGCGATTTTGTAAAACCATTGATCTGATCGCAACCATTTCAGTATTGACCAGCAGGAATCCAGCAGCAGTGTCAGTTGACAACCGATCCACTATTGTAGACAATTTGCAGATACGGTGAGTATTCAGAACTACCCCCATTCCAGGTATCAGTGCACTAAAAATGTCACCTATAATTTCACCTACACTCTCACGTCTACTACGCACTAAGCCATTAGTGTCTTCATTGCTTCCAGCAGCGTTATTCACATGGTATATTTTCGGGAAGACAATGCCAAAATAGCAGCTTCCATACCAGTGATCCGGCAATTTGAAATAAGCCTTGTTTCCACATATATAATAAATTCCGGGAAACACAGGTTCTGACCCATTTTTGAAACCCCAACCTCCAATTACCTTGTAATTATGTTCGCATTCGCTGGAACCGATGAATACATTGTTATAGTAACTAGTCTTCTCTCTATGAAGACAGAGATTCCCTTTTCGTTCAAAATCCAACAACAGCGCAGGACTTGCTTCGCCATTTGAGGTGCCCTCCATGTTTTCAGACCATTTAGGAGTTTTCTGTTTCTTATCATTGGCCTTTCTTTGGAAACTCTCCCTTCTCTTTTCTGCCATTTTCAAGAACATTTTCTCTTGCTCATGTAATGAACAAGTCAAATTATCTCTTCGAGCTTCATTTAAATCTATGTCACCTATAGTCAGGAAGTATTCTCCCATGTAACGAGTCACCTCACTTCTGACATGCACAATATTCAGTTGCCCCCGAACAGGCAGTTCAGAATAAATCCCGTCAGTGTTTGAATAATAGTACTGTAAAGTGCTTCTATAAAATAAGCTTGCTAATATACTACAGGAAATTCCATAGGTCAGGGGTAAATGGTGATAGGTCACGCCTTCAGCTACAGAAGTAGGTAGCTTCATGCAGACATAACAATCTTCTATTTCCATAGCTTCTACGTAATGCACTAAAAGATTTGCAAAGACATTTAAATGTGATCGGTTTCTCATGTGGTGAAAATGTAGTCCTTCCTCATCTGGTGCTTCTAAGTCAGGTCGTGTTTGTCTCAGGCTGACTGAGTTGTCACGTCTATCTACACTTTGTGGTGTCTCTACTGTATTTACAATCTGTGAATCGGGGGTCGTCGGTTTAGTAGGGTACAGGTTAGTATCTTTACTTATCATAAAAGGTATAAAGACTGTTAGTCCTATCCATATTACTATAACTACCGCTACACTGCATAAGCATATCTTACAGCAAGTTTTACAACAATTCCCTCTCGGTCTTCCATTTACACTTGAATCAGACATTTTGTTTCTAGGTGGCTTTTCAACCCCTCTTTGTTTCTTTTTACAAGAGGCTCACGCAGTTTCACCTTTCAGGGTGGGTCTTCTACCTCAGAGCTCTGATCCTTGATCGAATCCTAATCGCTTCTGTCACTTTCTTCAGGGTCGTCAATCTCTTCCAACACCAAAAAGGTCCATTCAGGACTCCGATAGTTTTTGTTTAGCTTCTTTGCTCCAGTACTGCGTCTATTTTGCTGAGCTCCGTCTCTTTGTCTTTCACTAGCAGCTCTTTTTCGGTCTTCTAATTTCTCTTCTACAGTTTTCAGTCTTAGTTTCAGTCTCTTTATATATTTTGGTCTCTCCTTCTTCTTGAGCCTTTTAGTGGTCGAGGATACTTGGCCTTCCTCGTGAACCCTCTTGTTTTCACTCCGCTGTGGCACTATTGTATTGGCACTGTCTTTTTCCTTTCCTGTCTGACTAGGACCAGGTCTTTCATCGGTTTCTTCTGCCTGGTTTCTAAGCTGGCCTTGTTCAGGTATGGTTTGTATTTGATCTTGTTTTTCAACCAATTTGGACTCTGCTTCCTTAACACGTTCGTCTATTTCTATCTGTTCTTGTTCATGCACTTCGACCCCTTGATTTTCTTCCGCATGAACTTCAGCTTTAATTACTATCTGTCCCTTTCCAGTTTCTGGAGTCTCTGGAGGAGTGTCGATGACTTGGTCTGTCCCTACTTGGCCTATTTCCTGATCAGGTCTGATGTGAGTCTCGTTAACCTGACCTTCCTCTTCTAGTCCTGTCTCACCCTCACTATCCCACTCTCTATCTAGGTAGGAATATTTTCTGGTTCTTATTGGATCAAGAATCAGGTCGTCAGCTGGAAACCACTCGTCTTGGCTGGTGCTCGGTAGTATTACGTCAGCTAGATCTGGACCCTCGTCTGGAGTCTCCTCAGCTGTACCACTTTCAGCCTCAGCCGCCTCTTCTTTGGCTACCTTCTTGGTATGGCTGGCATGAATCCACTTTGGTACTCCAGCACACTTTACCGCAGTGGTAGTTACAAGGATCACTTGCCTTCGTTTCCCCCACTTTGGTCCCAGGCAACTCTTCCGGGTGTGTTTCTTCAACACCACCTAATCTCCAGGTCTTAGTTTATGGGCTGGAGTGGTTGGCCATTCATCAGCAGTCTCTCCAATCTGGTGAGAGATAGAACGCACTTGGTCACCCAGCTGCCTGCAGTATTCTAGCACCAAATCATCAGAAATAATCAGCAGTTTGTGTCCAGGTACCCATGTCTGTCGCATCACTCTTCCCATTAGTACTTCATGGGGGCTCAGGCCTGTCTTTCGTTTTGGGATTCTCCTCAATCCCATCAAGACAAGGGGCAAAGCTTCTATCCAGTTCAATTTTGTGGTATCACACATTTTTGCCAATCTTGACTTTATAGTGCCATTCACTTGTTCCACTATTCTAGAAGCCTCTGGACGATATGCACAGTGCAGTCTAGGCTCAATCTTGAATGCTGTATAGAGCTCTTTTAGAATTGCGTTGGCAAAGTGCCCACCCCTGTCTGTTTCAATTGTCTCTGGAAAACCAAACCTAGGTATGAGCTCTCTGAGCAAATAACTTGGCCACTGTAATGGCATAGTTTTTCTTTGCTGGGTATGCTTCCACCCACCTTGAGAATAGGCAAACTATTACCAAGACATACCTGTATCCTTTACACATGGGCAACTGTATAAAATCTGCCTGTAGTCTGACAAAGGGGCCTTCTGCTTTCCAATTGTGCTTTGCTCTACCACAGTCCGCTTTCCTGCATTGAACTGCTGACACACTAGGCACCTCTGGCAGAGCATATACGCGATATTTCTGAATTGTAGAACACTTTGTCAAACACGCGGCACATTGCATCCCTCCCAATATGGGTATCTCCATGAATGATCCGAACCATTGGGTCAGCCATACTGTCTGGCAACACAGGCACACCAGTCTTATCAACCATGATACCATCCCTTTCCCTGAGTTGACATTCCTCAGTCTCCCATCTGAGTTTTTCATCCTCATCTCCTGCCTGCTGCAACTCTCTCAGTTCCTTCCAGGTAGATACATTCTCAAACACCATAAGTTGGCAGCTGTTTCCGCCCCCCCATAATTGGATATTCAGGGACATTTTATATCGGGCACAGTATTGGGCAATTTGGTCAGCGTATCTGTTTCCGGCTGTCACTTCATCATTTCCAGATTTCGGAGCAGCACATTTGACTACTGCCAATTCTTTGGGCAATTTGATTGCTTCCAATAGGGTTTGCACCACCTTTCCATTTCTGATGGGGGTACCTGAGGAAGTCATGAATTCTCTTTGCAACCATAGCTGGCCGAAGTCATGAACAACCCCGTAACCATATTGACTGTCAGTGTATACGGTTACTCGTTTGTTTTTCCCTTGTTTGCAATAAGCAGAATCAAAAAGATAATGTAACTGTGAATGAGGGACAGCACCATTTAGGGCAACAGAGTTTTCTAACGGGCAAGGGTAACAGGGAACATGCTATTCAGTTTATTTATTTATTTATTTTATTTATTTATTTATTTTTATCCTCATATTGCGGGTTAGGCAAAAAGAAAGAAAGGCGTTTGGGAGACCAACCGCATCCGAACAAGATGTTTCACAAAGACTGCCCCTGGTCGTCTATCTGGGGGTACAAGGGGTATGCCTCGTTCTTGATCTGATCAGTTCTCTTCCGCACACCTCCATCTTACTCAATAATTCCTTCATTTCGGGAGATCTCTGACCCTTTGGATATTTGACAGACTTCAAGTCATGCCAGGAATTATTGTCCGCTTAATCATTGGAATCAAAAGAAAAAGAAAAAAAGAAAAGAAAAAGAAAAAAGAGGCAAAGGGACCTCTGACAAGGAGAGATTATAAATTATTGTCTAGATTCGATGTAATTTTCCAGGATCTCCCAGTATTTCATCTTTTTGGTTTGTTTCCCTTTTCTATCTAAACTACTAATTCTTATTACAGCATTTAACCAGCTTTCATGTGTTGGAGGCACTGGTTTTATCCAATTAATACATATCTCTCTACGTGCTAAAAGGATCATAACAAACAGTAAGTTTTCTTGATGTTTATCTAACTTTATCTGATTAGGTTGAGTAGTACAGTGTATCCCAAAAATAATTAAAATAATACTCACAGTTATCGGTGTTGCCAGTATTGCAGTTAGAGTCTTACCAATTTCTTGCCAGTATTGAGTGAGCGAAGGGCACCCACCACACATATGTATATCATCCGCTTTTTCCTCTCCGCATTTGCTGCACGATTTTACTGTAGCTCCTTTAAATTTTGATAATTTTTTAGGGGTCCAGTACGCTCTATGTATAGAGAAAAGGTGGTTCCTTTTTAATGGGGCGGCCTTTACACATAACCAACATTTTTCTACTGATTTTTTCCAGAGGTCTGAATCTTCATTTTGTAATTCTTTCTTCCATATTTTTTCAGCAATTGTAAGGTCTTCTTTTCCAGCTTCAATTAGTACCCAATACCATTTCGATACTTCTTTTTTTAATACGGTTTCACTCATCATCTCTGGTTCTAGGTTCTCAGGATCTGAGGCTCCCTTTGGAATGGTACTTACCCAGCTGCTTAGTTGATAATATTTAAACTTCGAGATTTTACGATCTGTAATTATTTGCAAATGATCCCATGATAACAAGGAGTTTCCAGATAGAAGTTGTCCCCATTTTTCAATTCCAGCTTGTCTAAGTGGATTTGATAAAGAGTCCTTTAAGCAGTCAAGGGTGCCTGGGGAATCCCATATTGGAGCCATATTACTGTAATATGGAATCTGTGTGACCGATCTTATTTGATTCCAGATCTTAACGGCATTATTCAGAACCTTTAATTTAACTTTTTTGAAAAATTTCGGATGACCGAACTTGAAGAGGAAGTGATCTTCACCATTTGTCAAGTGTTGCAAGTATATTGGATATGCTTGATGTGTTTTTAGTAAAGCTCTGACGTTTTTAAATTGGAAGGATCTATAGTATTCATATATATCCGGACTTGCTATACCCCCTTGTTCCTTCTTTCTCCTGAGTTTATTCCATGAGATTCTTGTACTCTTTGATGACCAAATAAAGCTAGATATTTCTCCTTGTATTTTTTTCAGGGCTTCCTTTTTAAATTCTAATGGAATGTTATTGAAAAGATAAGTGAATTTTGGAATAATTGACATTTTAATTATATTGGATTTACCTAAGAAGCTTAATGGCAGGCCTGACCAGATTTTAAGGAGCTTTTTCATTTCGTTCGTGACTAGGTTAAGATTTATTTCTGCTAGTTTTCCAAGGTCTTGTGTTATAGTGATTCCTAAGTATTTCATTTTATCCTTCAAGAGAGGTGAAGTTAATTGTGAGTTCCAACTCATTACCTCCGTTTTGTTAATATTTAATAGCTATCCTGAAACTTTGCCGAATTTGTTCATTTCCTCATCAATCGCCAGCTTGGAGAAATTATAGTTGTCCGTGAACACCATTAGGTCATCTGCGTAGAGCGCTACTTTCCTTGTCCAATTTGAATATCTAAAAGGTGTGATGTTAGTTTTATTTCTGATAGAGCATGCCAAGGGTTCAATATATAAATTAAAAAGTAGTGGTGATAAGGGACATCCCTGTCGTGTGCCTCTCTGGATCTCAATATTTTCCGTAAGATTGCCATTAACAGCTACCTTCGCTCTTGGGCTCGAATATATTTCACGTACCATGTGATTAAAGTTAATCCCAAGCTTACTTTTCTCTATGATTTTATTTAGAAAAGCCCAGTTGGCACGGTCGAAAGCTTTAGCAGCGTCATATGTGATAATTGTAAGAGCAAGCTTTTCATGTACAGCTATGTCAATTGTTGCTATTAATTCATGTGTGATTTCCTGTATCTGTCTGCCCTTTATAAAACCCTTTTGGTCCGTATCAATTAATTTGGCCATAACCTTAGACACCCTTTTCGCTATTATATTCATAAAAATCTTATAATCGCAATTTAGGAGCGATATTGGCCTATATGATGCGCAGTTCTTTGGATTTTTTTCCTGGTTTTAGTAATATGCTTATCGTCGCGTCATTCCATGAGTCTGGGATCCTTTCATGTTCCAGTTATATCTTGTTCATCGTTTCAGTTAGATGTTTCTTTTAATGCGATATAAAATTCATTAGGCAACGCATCTGGACCTGCAGCTTTTCCTTTCTTTAGATGACTTATGGCGCTCCTTACTTCTTCCGCTGTTATTTCGGAGTTCACAAATTTCACTTCTTCCTCTGTCAGACTCGGGAGTTGGATCTTTTCGAGATAATTCTTAATTTCTTCTTCTGTTGGGTTTGTGTCTTCCTTATATATTGAAGTAAAAAAATTAAAGAATTCCTTCCTTATTGAGGCATCATCTGCGAAAATGGTTGATTGGTCTTGGCTGTAGATGTTTAGTATATTATTTCTGGACTGATCTGTTTTCATTTTCCAGGCTAGGAGTTTTCCACATCCTTCACCATACTCATGATTTGCTAATTTACTGCTCTCCCATTTCTCTTTGACTATATTCTCTAGATAGATTGTCAGATTCTCTTTTGAGTTACGAAGCCTTTCTTCCAGTTTTTCCTTTTGTTCTTGCGGAATATCACATTCTAAGTGTAATTCATCTTCTTTCATTTCTGTTTCCATTTTCATAATATCCTGTTTTTTTGTTTTATGTTTATAAGCACCCAGGCTAAGCAGTTTTCCTCTTATTACCGCTTTGTAAGCATCCCATGTCATTCTTTTTGATGTACTAGCTGCATTTTCTTGAAAATATTTTCGGGTAGTTGTTATGAGTTCCTCCACACATCGCTCGTCCCTAAGAGCTGTTCGGTCAACAGTCCACCTGCTGGGCATATGAGGTTGCGGAAGGGTTATATTTAACTGGACTGCAGAGTGGTCCGATAGGTGTGCGGGTAAGTGTTCGATACTTTTAACTTTATCCCGCAAATTTTTGTTTAATAGAAAGAAATCTATTCTTGATTTATGTCCTAATTTTTTATTGTGTAAGGTATATGGGTAGTTTTTTTATTCCTTTTAATTTCCACATGTCTTCTAACATTAAATCTTTTTTGTAGATCCCTAGCCACTGCCTCATCTTCGGTAGATTCCATTGTTTTGTTGGTGGGATTCTATCTATTTTAGGATCTTCTATGAGATTAAAATCCCCTCCCATAATGATTGGAGCTGGGTATGTTAAAAGTTCAGAGTATAGTTTTTTGAGTGGCACAGCGTCATCCCTATTGGGGCCATAGTAACCTACAATTGTAAGAATACGCTCTTCAATTCTGACTTTGGCAATTGCCCATCTGCCTTTGCAAGCCACTTTGTCGACTTCTATTTTAGCGTTGAGAGATTTCTTTATGATGATTACTACCCCCTTTGTATTGCACTCTTGCGTTGTATGTATGCTAGCTCCAATCCAGTTTAGGTTTTTTGCTAATTGAGACCATTCTGCATTTGTTAAATGAGTTTCTTGAAGGATAATGACTTCACTTTCTATTTCTTTCAGATATTCCATGATTCTTCTTCTTCTTGAAGGAGTTCTAAGTCCGTTAACATTCCATGTTAGAATTTTTATTGATCTCTCTTTTACCATTTTAAGTTGTTGTTTCTTTTGAGGCAGCACTTAACTCCCTTGCCCATCTTTTTATATTCCAATTTTGAGGATTTTTTTTCGTTTTTCCCTACTTTGCTCCCCACCCGTGTGTATTTACAGTCGTGCATTTTGTGAGTTACTTTGGGTTCCCTCCCAGGGGAAGCCTCCTCTTTTCTTTTTTCAGGTGTTATTTCACCCGGTTTCGTGCTCCGTTTTCTCCAGGTAGTTTCTTCTTTTGGTTTAATTTAGTAATTGCTTTTCCCAATATATGTTCTGTTGTCTGTGTTCTTTGTCTCTGAGAACTTTTTAATTCATTCTTGTTTATAATATAGCAAGTGTATCAAGTTTTATTCCTTCAGCTCTTGTTTTGATAGCTTATTCCTTATTTAGTTTATCAATTTCGATTTGGTCTTTCATTAACTGAATGAGGTTTTCTACCTCCTTTGGATCCCTTAGATTGTGCATTTTATTTCGCCACATTATTCTAAGGGAGGCGGGGAATTTTAGTTGTACGCTTGCTCCAAGTGTTTTTAGCTCCTGCATATATTGCCCCAATTCCCATTGCCGGTCTTGCGTAATTTTGCAGATATCTGATCTGATGCGAAATGACCAGTTCATTTTGTTGAAGCTCCCAGTTTTTAGACCCTCACTTAATATTTTTTCTTTCAGAGAGTATGTTCTGAAGTTTACCAAGATTTTCCTAAGAGTTTTCTTCTCTTTACTCTTCCTGAAAGGGTCTCTATGGACTCGTTGGATATCCTCCGCTAAATCACAGTCTTTTGTCCAAGGGAGGAATTCTTCTAGTAGAGATATTACGTAGGCCTTGATATCTGTTCCCTCTCAGTTCTCAGGGACGTTCAAAACGCAAATATTGTTTCTTCTTCCTTGGTTTTCCAGAGATTCTAGTTTCTCCTTGACTATTTTATCGTTGTCCTTTAAGTGTCTTATCTCTCTTTGGGTAGTGTCCACTCTTTTACTTAGGGAGCCCAACTCGCTCTCTACTGCTGTGACTCTGACCCCTAAGTCATTTATTTTCTGGTCTAAACTTTCTACCGCCTCTTGTATTCTGTTCTGGTTTGTTTCAGATATTGCAAATTTTTCTCTCATTTCCCCCATTAATTTTTCCATCATTTTATCCAAGCACAGTTCTAAAAAGTTTCCTGTCTCACCCTTGTCTATAAATTCTTGCTCCGGCTCATCTTCGTGGGTCTCTTGGGACTCTTGATCATTTACGATTTCAATTTGTGGTGTGGCGCTCGTGCTTGCTTGGGTTAAAAGACCTGGATGTGGTGACAGGGTTAGTAATGAAGGTTGTTTCATTGGAGAAGTCGCACTTGTAAATGGATCTGGAGGAGATGTCGACTGCATATTTCCTCCTATTAACGTTTCCATGTCTGCAGGCTCTTCCACTTCTTTTTCATAAATGTGATTGATGCTCTGAATACCTGCTGTTATATTCGAAGGCTGTACAGGAGATATATCCGGTGTACTTTTTGTATTTGTTGTGTCGGTCGTATTATTTACCTGACCGTGGTTTCCTCCTCTTACTTGCACCACTTGTTGTATTTTAAAGTATGACCTCAATGAAGGAGTAATCTTTATTTTCTTGTCTTTGGATTTCCTTGATCCTCTGCTTTTTATACTCTCCGTCAATTCCTCTAAGCGTGGGGGTTTTTTCACGGATTTTTTAGTGCTTCTAGGGGTCATGCACTTTTTCTTTATTGGCTGTAATAGGCTCTGTTTACTTAAGCTTTGATTCCTGAGGCAGTATGCTGATTTTCTTACCCCCTCTTCTGATCCCTCTTGCACAGGAGGAAGGGTTCCAGTTCCTTGTTCCTTCCTTGTTCTAGATCTTGTGAAATATTTGAAGTTAGGAAGGTTTTCCTCTTTTTTGTTTTTACTACTTTTACTTTCCCCCCGTGTTAGAGCAGTGTGATTATTGTGAATATTTTCCGTGATTTTCACTAGTAGATCTGTATTTTCTAGACTTTCTGGTTCAGCTACTCCTATGCAACTGTATCCTCCTTTTTCTGCTACTGCAATGGGACAGAGACATTCGTTTTTTTCATTCATCCAGCATTGAATTGTTGATTTTTTTTTCCTTTGTTTTACTCTCTCTGCCACAGTATCCTTTGTCACACTTTACACCACGTGCAGACCTTTGGATGAGGTTTTCCAAATTAATATGAGTCCATCTCTCCCTATCCCCCACACAGGAAATTTCTTGTTTGTTGACTCGTATTTCTCCCTCTCTATGCTTAGCTCCGGCTCCTATCCCCTCTGTGCAGTCCGTGTAGCCGTTTGCTGGTGTATCTGGTGCAGCGCGATTGAGTTCTCTGCCGCTGCCGCTGCCTCCTCCACTCTTGCCCCGGAAGAAGAAACCAATCTTGATGAGTTTCCTCCTACCTTCCCTGGCGGCTTCCCGAGCCCTCTCCCACAGCCCGCCTGACGGATCGGCTGCTTGGAGTGCCTGAGCCGGGACCGGGCTTTGCAGCAAAGTTGCAGTCCAGCCTGTCATGTGTTTCTTTTTATCGCACGCGCGACTCTGCCCTCTAAGAGAACCGCAAAAAATGCCTCGCAGCGCGTCTCTCCACCTTCGGCTGCACACTTCGCACACTTCGGATCGCTTTGAAGCAGGTAACGGGGGTATCGGGTAGCGGGTAGAGGGTTAGCGGGGTAGCGGTTAAGTGGTTAACTGAAGGTAATTGACGAGCTCCGTGTAATTGTTTTACCTTCCGTTTGTTTTTATGTTACGAGCTCATAAGGCTCTTTAGAGCTCAGAGACACATTTGGAGCTGTAATGCTTTACGCGCTAAAGATTTTCGTTAGTCGGGGAGCATATATGCAGCGTTTTACCTGGAGACTTTAACGGAGCTCACGACCAGCGTCTTCAGCCGGCCGCCATCTTCCCCCGTCTTCTCATCATGCTATTCAGTTTAGGCTTAAACTAGGGACGGCAAGTTTAAAATGCATTAGTCAGTAAATTTCTATTGCCTATAAGAAATCCAAATCCTAATCTTATTCTATCTAACTAAGTTCTACTGCATTTATAATGTTCACCACACTTTAATAAATCCCAAAAAAACAGTTTTCAAATATGTCCTACAGGAAAGGGGGAAAAATGGAACATGCTAACAAACAGTTTGCAAATGCGTCAGTGGAGAGAACAGAGAGAAAATATCATGGGCATAGAGGCTTTATTAAAGAGCAGGAAGGAAAGGATAGAGGACGGACACCCACAGGTATATTTACCTAAGACGGGAATGAGGACTAACCCTGGCCACGGGTCAGTTTCGGGAAAGGACGAGGACAAGGACCCACAAGGATTTAGGATGCCAGTAGGGGAGCAGGTAACAGCTCACGGAAAACCAGGACAGGATACCCCTCAGGATTTGGGTCAGGACTGGGCTCATCAAAGGGCACGACCAACCCCTACAGCTTTGGATGCAACGCCTGCGTTACCCCCCTCACTGCACGGAATCCGCCAATAACCCCGATTGTGTTTCGAATCTCCCAGCAAAGTGCTTTGCCAGCACTTAGGACTATTTCCACCCCTTGGAGTTGGTGGAAAATTCGGACAGAGCGCTCCGCAGCTCTCTGTATCAATCACCTATAGAGTCGTGGGGTCGGTGACAGGTCTGCTATTCGGACAAGTCGGACAAATTTCCCTAACTAACTAGGCTAGTTATACCCTTCTTGGGTCCCCAGACCACCCACAAATGTTGCAAGTGACAGGGTCCCAACTTACGATTGGTCAGGAGAGGTGATTAGGTCACTATTACCTCCTTAAATTCTACGTTCCCACAATGAATATTAATTTTTTCATACCCGCCCCCTACATTCGTGTTCCCAGGCATAGGAGTAGGGGAAAACAATGGTGCATACAGTAGACAGAAACAATGTAACAAATTTTAGGTAGATTGCAGCATCTTCTCCCAGGACCAAGGTGGGTTCCCAGGCGCATCTTGCTTCAGAAGCCAGCTGGCTTGGTTCTGCTTCTGCGCAGTGTGGGTTTTCCCTCATCACGTGACAGGGTCGGAACGGGTTTCAATAAGGAGTTTATTCCCTCACCCAGGCCCATGGATGCGTGGTACATGAAAAGTAAGCGAAAACAAATTAATAACACAGAAAAATAGAATACACTGTACACCATGATAATCTGCTCTGCACCCCTTACTTCATAATAACTATAGCGATTAATGATTATGCGAAAATAGATAGAAAGGCAAAGCAGCGTCGCATCACATGGGTATGACCGACACATGCGCAGACTGAATATCTGCGAAGCGGCCATTCTGTAGTATGCAAGCGGTGTTACGGTTAGTAAACACATATGCAAGCATCTCTAGGACACCCGCGTGTACTGAAAAAGTGTAATATTAATGACGAACAGGAGTGTTTAGTACTATTACAAGTTAACGAGGTTCATGAAAAAGAGCAAGTCGCTTTATGTGTGAATTCTCACTCCATCAGGTATACCCCAGAACTGAGAACCCCCAAACATGCCTGCAAGCAATTAGAAAGGGTTTAGCGCAACTGTAAATACTCAACAGACCACGCAATCCTCCAGACATAACTCAACCACTACCTCCAACTCTTGAAAAAAACAAAAAAGAATGCCCTTGCTGACCTCCAAGAAACAAGCTCCAACTACACCAGCGAACTCTTCAGCACTGCCATGAAGTCCCTCAAACCCATAGCTACTGAGAACATCATCAACCCTTCACAAGGCCTCTGCAACAGCCTGCTGGATTTCGTCCACGACAAGATATCCACCATCTGCAAACACTTCTTACCCCAATCCTCCACAAACAAAAACTGGGCCATGAGAGCTCCACTGCACCATCTTCAAGAGTTTCTGTCAGGTGCTTAGGTGGCTTGTCCCACAACATTAGATACAACATCCGATACTAGGTTGCTTACTGTGAAAAGTCCCCCTCCATTTATGTGCCAAGTACAACTTTATATAGGGCTTGATTTAGATCTTGGTTGATCGTGTCCCACAGTCCCTTTTTCGGCAGTCTTCATGCCTGCTGACTTGGCAGCTGTATTTAGATGCAGGTGGTTGGACGGACCAAAGACCATCAGAGTGCCACCAGCTCCATCAGGTATGTTCACCCTCTTCGATGGCGCAATGGGCAAAAGTGGCTATTGGAGGTAGGACCACCCGTGTCTCAGCCGTGCCACTCATGATGTGCCTTCCCACCGCTGTCACTATGGCAGTAAAACCTCCAGAACTGAGTTGGCGGATTTGAAGGGATATAAGCCAGAAATGTCACCTTTTCTCACATTCACACTTCCTTTTCAACCACCATGGAGCAGATCTCCCAAGTCCTGCTTCTGCTGCTTGATGACAAACAAAATCAACATCGTCGTGAATGGAATTGGCGGTAAGCTCCACTTTTATCGGTTACCTTTTAACTTGTCTGTGAACATTTGCACTTGACTCATGCATTTTTAAATCTCTCTTACAAGCAATAGCATACCAATGTGTAATCCAAATGTCTATAAATTTGCCACTTAAAACATTTAAAGAAACAAAACTATGTGATCAAATTGCATGTATACATTTGTTTTAAGCTGCCTTCAGAAAATTGATACTTGCACAAAAATGGAGATCGAATTAAACATCACAAAGCCACTGTACAAGTGTGTTTAAAGAAATGTTGAACATTTTCACATTAAAACATGTGCAACACACATCATTGAGATAAGGGCAGTGCAACCTGGTGTAAAAATTGCACTAGACAATGTGTAACCTTTACATTAGAAATTACCAGTAAAATCAATACCAGTCCCAAATTAGAAGTATTCAACATAAACAGCCCTGTAACATTTCCCGTTGTCTAATGCAAGTCCTGCACTGTATCCATTTTCAATAATGACAATATTTTATAAGGTGTAATGCATATGTGCTCATACGGATCCGCAATCAAGGTGAATCAAACACACTTGTAGAAACAAATCTAAAATAATCGTAACATCACTTAGTTCAGGGGTACTCATAGTACGGCCCGCGGGCCGGTGGCGGCCCGGCAAGCCTTCCTGGGCGGCCCGCGGACATTGCAGATAGCTGTGCTTAAAATTAAATAAATTAAATAGTGTTCACAAATACAGCCGCAGCAGAGCGGACTCAGACTCTGCTCTGTGGGGCCCCGGGGGGATTCCAGTGATTGTCAGAGGGGAGCTGCAGGGGCCTAAGAGGTTAAATTCAAAAAAGCCTAATTAACATGTAAATGTTCTTTTAACGACCCATGAAGTACTTGGTGCGGCTGTCTGTGCACTGCCGGTGAAGCTGTCTCAGCCCGGGCTGAGGGCTGACACACACACACAGGTGAGAGGACAGAGAGGGAGTGAGGGAGGGAGTAAGGGAAACAGAGAGTGGGAGACAGGGAGGGAGACACAGAGGGAGGGAGGGAGGGAGACACAGAGGGGGGGAGACACAGAGGGAGGGAAGGAAACGGAGAGTGGGAGACAGGGAGGGAGACACAGTGGGAGGGAGGGAGACACAGAGGGAGGGAGGGAAACACAGAGGGAGGGAGGGAAACGGAGAGTGGGAGACAGGGAGGGAGACACAGTGGGAGAGAGGGAGACACAGAGGGAAGGAGGGAGGGAGACACAGAGGGAGGGAGGGAGTTAGACACAGAGGGAGGGAGAGAGGGAGACACAGTGGGAGGGACTGAGACACAGAGTGTGGGAGGGAAACAGAGAGTGGGAGACAGGGAGGGAGACACAGAGGGAAGGAGGGAGGGAGGGAGGGAGACACAGAAGGAGGGAGGGAGGGAGACACAGAGGGAGGGAGGGAGACACAGTGGGAGGGACTGAGACACAGAGGGAGGGAAACAGAGAGTGGGAGACAGGGAGGGAGACACAGTGGGAGGGAGGGAGACACAGAGGGAGGAAGGGAGAGAGACACAGAGGGGGGAGGGAAATAGAGAGTGGGAGACAGGGAGGGAGACACAGAGGGAGGGAGGGAGACAGGGAGGGAGACACAGAGGGAGTGAGCGAAACAGAGTGGGAGACAGGGAGGGAGACACAGAGGGAGAGAGGGAGACACGGAGGGAGGGAGACACAGAGGGAGGGAGACACAGAGGGAGGGAGGGAGACACGGAGAGAGAGTGGGAGACAGGGAGGGAGACACAGAGGGAGAGTGGGAGACAGGGAGGGAGACACACCGGGAGGGAGTGGGAGGGAGAGAGAGGGATGGAGACACAGAGGGAGAGGGAGGGAGAGAGAGAGAGAGGGAGAGGAAGGGAGAGAGAGAGAGAGAGGGAGAGAGAGAAGGAGGGAGAGAGAGAAAGATGTGTGTATGCTGGGTCTGGTGGCTCAGTGGACAAAGGTGTCTGCTGCAGGGACCTGTGCTTAACCTCATGGTCACAATTTGTGTTTGCTTTAGCCCCGCCCCCCCCCCCTCTGACCCCGCCACCACCGGTGCGGCCCTCAGCCACAAACCACACTGTAAATTTGGCCCCCGAGAGAAAGTTTGTGAGTACCCATGACTTAGTTGATGCACATGGCCTTTACGGTGATGAATGCCTGTACCTACATCTAAATGACCATCACATACAATGCTAACAAGTGTATATACTTAACAAAGTTGACATTAAAAATATCTGTTGTATTACTGCCATCATGGCAAAGAAAAATAAGCACATCACATTTTACTTAGAAACATTGGTAGGAATGAAAGAATTGCTTGGAAAACCTAATGCCAGTACTAATTGTGTGAAATCAAATGTATGGATTTATTTAACAAAATGAGATAAGTGTCTCAAAATAAAATTAAAGCTAAATGGCTAATGCGTTGCCAAAGGTAACATCCTCAGGAAAGGGCATCTAGTGGGCAAAGCTTACACCTCAAAGATCTTACTTGGGAGTGGGGGTTGGGTTTGGGAGTGGGGGTTGGGTTTGGGAGGGGTGTTCTTGGGTTTGGAGGGTTAGGTTTGGAAGGTGTACTCTTGGGTTTGGGGGATGTTTTTGGGAGGGGTGCTCTTAGGTTTGGAAGGGGGTGTGGGAGGGGATTTACATTTGGCAGGGGTACTTTTGGTTTTAGTAGGGGTGTATTCTGTTTTGGGAGGGGTGGGTTGGCATGTAGAAAGGGGAGGTCGGATGTGAAAGGGGTGAGTTGGGGTGTGAAAATGGCATTTTTGCGTTCAGAAGAGGTGGGTTAGGGCAAGACCAAAAAAGACCTCTTCTCTAAGAAAATTGGTAGGTTGTTCGATAGAGAGTTGGGTTTGTGAGGCAGAGGGAGTGGTAGTTTCCGAGGTGCATGTGTCTGTTGAGGATGAAGGTACCTGTTGGTCTGTTGTATGTCATTTACATTTGAGGGTGTGTAGCGTCATAGGTGTCTGTTGTATGGATGAGTGTGGGTGTTGGAGGTTTATGGGTATGGAATCTAATGTTTTTGTGCGTGTGGATGGGTGTGCTGTGGAGGTGCTGGTTATGGTTGTGGGGGGTGTCTGTGGTGTCTGTAGATGTGCTGGTGGTGGGGGTGCTGAATGTGGGTGTGGAGGTGAGTGCGATGTCTGTAGATGTGCTGATAGTGGGGGTGGTGCATGAAGGTGTGGTGGTGGCTGCAATGTCTTTGGATGTGCTGATGGTGGGGATGGTGCTTGCATGTGTAGTGGTGGCTTCAGTATCTGTGGGTGTGCTGGTGTTTGTGCATGTAGGTGTGGTGGTGGGTGTTGTGGATGTATGTTTGGTGGTGTGTCTGTGGTTTTTGCTGTCTGTGTGTGGGTGTGTGTATATGCTGCTTATGTGTGTTAAATTGGGTGCGTGCAAAGTTGTGCATGTGCTTAGCCCAGGGCTGGGAATAGGGAATAGGGAATTGGGATGGGAAATGGGTGGGAAGGGGGGCACAAGGCTAGGGATGGCTGGAGAGCTATGGTCAGTGAGGAGGCCAGACCTTGAAAAGACCACTGGAGGCCACTATCAAGGTCTCCTGGTAAGCTACTATTTGTGGCATATGGTAGCTAAGCCCATGGCATTCAGGAGTGCAAAGTGGCCTACAGTAATGCTGTGGAGGAGGTCAATAGACTCCTCACTCAGTGCAGCTGGGGAAGGGGCTGAAGAAAGGTGCCTGGTGCAAAGAAAACCACAGCCCTTTTAGGGTAGTGACGTTGTCCAACAGGAGGTGGAGCAAGGAGGAGGGTGGAGATGGATATTTGGGTGGAGTGTCAAGGTGCAGGTGACATTGAAGCAGGAGGGTCCACTAGGAACTGGTCAATTGGGGAGGCCTCTGAAGAAAATGTCGAGTTGGAGCCCTCCATGCCAGTCCCCACACCATCCGTGGCACTGTATACCTCGGTGTCAGTGGTCTCACCATGTGAGACTCAGGGACTAGCTGCTACCCCGCCTACGAGGCCTATGTCTTCTTTGTCTGCTCCGGATGATGCTGAAAAGACATATACAACTGATCAATAGAACTGAATAGAACTGATCAATAACTTTGCACACAAAACATTTTCTTAGTTGCCATATTGCACCTGCTATAAGGCTCACAAACTTTTGCATGTATGTAGGGAACATCTTCTAAAACCACACAGTTTAATAATATATGATCTTGTCTCTTAACCATATTAATTTTTCTAAAGGAACTGTTGCACACCTCTGAATGGTTGGCCTTTGATCTCCAGAATGGTGAACTAATGTCACCAATAGTGTTGAGACCTAATATTGAGTAGGAAATGTCAACTTCCACAAATATCGAATTGGAAATATCATGATTCAGAAATATCGACAGCCAGAATATTGTGGTCAAGAATATTGAATTCAAGGTTAGAAATATTGGTTTTAGAAATATAGAAGTCATTAATATTGTTTGAGAAAATATAGTTGTTTAAAATATAATTTTTTTAATTAGTGTTGTGTATTTTACTTAATTTTTTAAATGTATGAGATTTTAATAATTATCAATTTAATTTTAATTACATTTGCCGTTTTTTTAGTTCCATAGTGGTTTTTGGGTTTATAAGGGAATAGGGAGGGAAGTAATTTAATTATAATATTATTGATTTTTTTTATTTACATTTTTTTGTGTTAATTGTGGGAAGTAATGTATTTATAGTTAATTATTAATTGGTTTTTAGTAAATATTAATTAATTAATTGATAATTAATTAGGGTAAGTTTTTAATTATTTATAGGTGTGGGTGGTGGGGTTGATAGGTGTAAAGGGTGGAAAGTAATTTTTTTGATTCATTAATAATTAGTTGTTAATTTATATTAATTAATTGATTACAAATTAATTATGGAAATTGTGTAATATATTTTAGGTGCCTGTTTTTTGGTTCATAGGGGTAAAGGGTGGGAAATAATGTATGTTTTATGAAATAATAATTAGTTCTTAATTTATATTACCTAATTAATTGATAATTAACTATGGTAATTGTGTGATATTTTAAGTGTGGGTTGTGCGGCTTGCTTGAATCCTGATGGTGCAATGAGCAAGGGACTCACGTCTGAGTATACCCTCCCACACTTAGTGTGGACAAAATCGATTTTGGAAAAGGGGGTGGTGAATGGACAGAGTTTCTGAATGATGCAGAATACTCCTACATAGTCAAGGTTGTTTCCTTCCCAGTATAAGAATTGGCTTGGTAGTTTGGTTTGCCCTGTTCCCATCATGCACTGGGACAGGAACCGACTAATATGCATGTAGCCAGGTTCTGAGCTGGGATGGTGCAGTGAGCTAAAAAACGGTGATGGATCAAGCCCTGATCTCTTGACTGGGTAGGAGTATTCTGCATCATTCAGAAACTCTGTCCATCATCACCCCCTTTTCCAAAATCGATTTTGTCCACACTAAGTGTGGGAGGGTATACTCAGACGTGAGTCCCTTGCTCATTGCACCATCAGGATTCAAGCAAGCCGGGCCGACGACGGCTGAAATGCCAGAAACCGTTCCCCGGAAGCTTGTTTCCTTCCCAGTATAAGAATTGGCTTGGTAGTTTGGTTTGCCCTGTTCCCATCATGCACTGGGACAGGAACAGACTAATTTGCATGTAGCCAGGTTCTGAGCTGGGATGGTGCAGTGAGCTAAAAAACGGTGATGGATCAAGCCCTGATCTCTTGACTGGGTCGGAGTATTCTCCATCATTCAGAAACTCTGTCCATCACCACCCCCTTTTCCAAAATCAGGTGAGGAGACCTACATAGCCCCTCCTGTGTGCACAGGCCAGGCATTACATATATGGTAACAGTTGCACAATGTGTGCTTTCTGTGCCAATGTTCTGCTAATTTTTCCATAAGTGATTGTGGATAGTCAATCATGGCCTCACATTCCCACAGCGAAAGCATGCTACCATGAGTGTGCATGCACAACGGGCCTCTGTTTAGACAAGTAGTTGCTCTCACACCAGCCTGAAGACCTGCTGATACATAGGGGGTCATTAGGATGGCGGGCGGACTTAGTCCGCCCGCCATCCTATCGGAGTTTGGGACTGCCCGCCATAACGGCGGGGGTACCGTGGGGGGGATTAGGATGCGCCCGCCACTGTGGCAGGCACATACTGCATTTTTAGCATTGTGGCGGGGGGGCTCTCAGCACTGCCCGCCACAATGCTAAAAATGTATATATGCATTTGCATTACCAAATGCCTGCTGCTTTGTTAATGCAAATGCAGGGGGGTACCACAGGTACCCCCCCCGTGTGCACCCCCCACCTGTCCTTCACTCTGGGGGCCCAAAGGGGGCCCCCGAAGTGAAGACTGCATTCCGCCACGGAAAGGGATATGTTTTAGGCCATGCTAATATGGCTGGAGGTGTCTAATAGACACCGCCACCATATTAAACCTTTTCTGCCCCGGCCGCAAGGCGACCAGGGCGAAAAAGCGGTGGACGGTCTTTCCGTCCAGCGGGTCCCCCCGCCATCCTAATATGGTGCGGGGAATTTAGGTGCAGATGGCGGGCGGATTGCCCCCGCCAGGCTGGCGGTGGTTACCTCCAGCCTGACGAGTGCAATCCGCCCGCCATCCTAATGGACCCCCAAGTGTCCTGGCCATCCAGCCAAATTCAGCCAGTGCTGAACACGGCTCGCCCACTATTTTCGTGGTGAACTGAGACACAGAGTATTGATAGCGTCTAATACTGCAGGCCATTACACACTTTATACCAGACTTGTGGGCTCTGGCCTTGTCCCTTCCTTCCATGCTTTTCCAGGATTACCACCAGTTGTCCATCCTCCAATTAGTACTTGAAGAACCTTGTAGGCACAAGGTGGAGAGCCTGAGCACACCTATATGCTATAATGAGCACAGGGTAATCCAAAGGTGGAGTTCAAAAAAAGTTTTATTCACTTTTTCACATAGATAGATATCTTCACGATAATATCCCAGGTGTTCCACGTGTAGTAGAAACTGAAGATAATGTTTTCATTTTATGTAACTTTTCCAAAGTAATCAAGTTCAATGCGGTAACATCAAATACATATATCCTCACCCCGATGCA
Source organism: Lissotriton vulgaris (assembly GCF_964263255.1). Lineage (NCBI taxonomy): Eukaryota > Metazoa > Chordata > Amphibia > Caudata > Salamandridae > Lissotriton > Lissotriton vulgaris. Next base: position 1,549,958,904 of record NC_141685.1, read on the forward strand.
TTTCGAGCCGAGGGGCTCTTCGTCAGGGGGTAAGCGCTGTAAATAAGTAGAGGAAAGTTGTATCAGTCAGGAGCCGGAGGTGAGTTACTACTAACAAAAATTAGAGATGAGAAATTGAAGGATCAACACACATGTGCTGTGCCATGCTCGTGCATTAAAGAGAAAAAGAAGCATAGTGGATGTGAGAGACTCGTGCATAAAGCAGAAAAATGCGAGAGTGTGGAATGGTGGGTTTTCCATCGTGTTCCTAAAGTTGGCCGTTTGTGCAAGAAAATAAAGGAGCCACCGTCACCGAAAGTGCATGTGAATTTAAAAAATGAAATTAGCATTTAGACCCCGCAAGTTAATGATGCGCTTAGGCGATCGTGATTAAGCCTCTGTACCCGAGTTGACTTACCGAGGAGTGACATGTAAAGACGGATGACATGTGTGTTGATCCTTCAATTTCTCATCTCTAATTTTTGTTAGTAGTAACTCACCTCCGGCTCCTGACTGATACAACTTTCCTCTACTTATTTACAGTGCTTACCCCCTGACGAAGAGCCTTGTACATGCTGACTGGGCTCTGCCTTGGACTTTACATTTAGATGTAGATGCCACAGAGAGGAACATATGCACACAGCTTGCCGTCTTTTCACAGGTACTCAAGGGAGGCATGCTTTTGCCTTTGTTCAGTCCCTGTATATCAATGCAGACACTGTGAGACTTTCAGATGAGTTAGTCTGTCTCAGTATTTACACAATTCATATCAGTCTCACCATTTTACTTCTTTCATAGCGTTACGTCGTGACGTTGTGAGGTCATTTGCATTTTGTCTTACTTGGGCAGTCCCCTCACTTCTTTTCTTAAAATTTGTGCCCTGCAAGTCCCTCATTACATGTCTGTCACATGAGAGGTATCCGCAGAGCTTGTTCTCCCTGCAGTTCTGAACTACTGTCTGGACATGTAATGTAATGTAATGTAAATGCCAATTTGTATCGCGCGGCAATCGCTCCAAGGAGCATCTAGGCGCCCAAAAGAAGACCCCCAGATGTTAGGTAGTCTCTATGCTTGGTGGTCGGAGAACCTTGTCCCTTTTCATTCAGTTAAGTTCAGGCCATTGCACCCCGACTCAACAAAGTCTCACAGCTGCAGGAGGACACTGATCCCCTTTGAATGACATGGGATTGCGGTCCAGATGCCCAACACTTGGAGGGTGATCCATCCAGTGATGAGTGCGATACAGCCAATGTGGGGTAATTTCACCATGTATAGGCTGAGTGATGGGTTCTGCTGACATAGGCCCTGGACCAGGGACATCCCATGAAACTCATTCCTACAAGGGGTGGGGGGATAAGCATGTGGTTCCACATCCAGGAGGATTAATGATGCGACATCTAGCTTAATGTTAAATGTATATGTCACTGTGGTTACTGGTTGGGTACCCTGCCTCTTTGCATGGGGTGGATGCCGTCCCCCCTGCCAAGACGTTGGTCCCCACATGGCTATGCTCAACTTGTCCCAGTGTACCCTCCAGATACAGGGAAACGTTCCGGAGCACCTGCTCGTTGACTGCTGTCCATTCCGAGCAGCAACGTGCCTGCAGCGAGTGAGCCTTTACTTTACTGGTTGGGTACTTCTGCATTTTAAACCTGTTGTGGTACGTATGTTGCATGCTTTGACTCTGTAGTAAAAACTTCCCTTTTGGAATTGTTTCTTGTCTTGAACTTGTCTGCGTGTGTACAGAATGAGAAGAGGGCAAGTGAGGCAGTATGGCAATGGTGTCCTGTGTGTAGGTGTGCTTCGGGGGGTGCTCTGTCCCGGCATGCATTTGTTCTCCAATCCGGTGCATTGTCCAGTATGTATACGAGGTCTCAGGAACATTTGTCAAAGTTTGTGTGACAACAGCAAGGCACACAGACACAGTCATATTCGCTCATTGTTTCATCACACTCAATGTAAGTAGTTGACAATGAGCTGTTGACGCTGGTCAAGATCTTCGTCCTCACCACTGTCATGGTCACTGGACATATAAGGGTTGGAAACGGGGGAGATGTTGCTGGTCCGCCAGATGTAGCAGTGTTGTGCCGACCACGGATACTCTGCCCACACGAGTGAGTTGATCTGCTCCGCCTGTCATGCCACTTGTGAGTTGATGGAGTGGTAGTTTAAGCGGTTCCTGGAGATGGGTTCACTTGCCTGTGGTGGTACGAGGCCAATGTGTGTACCATCAATGGCTCTCATCGACATTTGGGATGCCTCCCAGGCAGGGCTGGCTCAAGCTATCTTCATTTCTGTGGTCCAACGAAGCATTCAGGTGGGCCACTGCGTGCCAGGTTTGTCACTTATGTCTCTTACCAGACCTGCTTCAGGGCCTTCTTTTATCTCCCCTCAGTTTTATAAGGGCCAGGAAGACACATTCTTTTCTTCCAAAATTTCATTCTAGATATTGTCCCTGAGTGTATTTTTTCATGAAAAGGTCCTCCTAATGAGAGGAGGAGGTTTTCTGAGGTGGGAGTATCAGGAAAGTGACACTTTTCAGGCTCTCACTCATCCCCTCCTTGGATTCCCTCTCTGACACCCTTGTCTAGTGCACCTCCTCTCTCCATGGTCACTCGTTCATGTGCATTTCATTTGTTGTATGTCCCTACTGATATGGGTGTAGGGCGTGACAGCACTTTACATCACGCACACATTGTACAGACAATCAGTCATGCAAGTATGTAAGTACATCAGCCTACAGGGAATGTCACAAAAGCCTATGAGGATTGCAAGGTGTGCTACGCACATGTCATACATGCTGGTGGGCAGGATTTTGTTAGGGCGTTTGGTCTGGAGAAGCACTGACTCATTTCGTGTGTGGGGACATTTACAGGCAGTGGCAGCTGGGCACACTTGCCGCCACACCAGTACATGTGTTGGGCATGCTAGGGATTACATGTATGCCTGATTCGCAGACAATGGACACCTCTGGATGTCTGCCTACGCCACTGACCCTTCACATGATGACCCCTGGCTCAGAGACGCAAGTCAGATGTCAAGGGATATCCAGGCAGGGTTCACAGGTTAAGATGTATCATTACACAACAGTAGTACCGTGTGGGAGACCTTTGCCCTTTTTGACTCCTTCCCTTATGGAAGTCCATGCTAGTTTGAAGCATGGCTATGTATGTAATTTCACTGTCCTTTCCTTTGGACATTCCATGTGTGTGAAGACTTTGCTTATGGGTCACACTCGCTCATCCCTTCATAGTGAAGTGAGCAGCTGGTCACGATTCTAGTTGAGCTGACTTACCCCCCACCCCAAAGCCACCCAGCACAGGCATCACTGGACATGTGATGCTGCCTACAAATGGAGCAGGACGCAAGTGCCCTGGGCCGTTTCTCCTATACATGTACGGTGTCTGTGTGGTTACTTTATTTGCATGGATGGCTCGTGCCCCCACAACATTGCACATGGGGTGCACCAGTCACTTTAGGCACATGAGTTGTGATGTGTGATGAGATAGTCAGGACCCCAATGCAAATGCAGTATGTGTTTGCATGCGCGGTAGCTGGAAATGGCCGCAATGACACGTATTGGCCCCTCTTGAAAGTTTCAGGGTTGCGGTCGCAGCTTCCGGGCTGCCAGGGTGTGGCACACACAATGTGGATGAGCCATCAGCCAATAAGTGCCTTCGGCATACATGTTTAGATGTTGCGGTGTGCGTGCTCTGCAACTGCGAGGCTCGTCATTGGCTCTTATTGTTTTCGGGGGCACCGAGGTTCACTCATGGGAATTGGGTGTGCCTCGCACTTTACATTTGGCAGGTTGCTACATTAATTGCGGTGCCACCAGGCTTGCTGGGAGTTGTAGGTTTGTGTAGGTTTATTAGGTCGGAGGGAGCTGAACTAAAGTTATAGAAGCCCCTCCACCCAGGCAGACCATGAGGCACATCACTGCTCTTTACTAAATACTACGGACACATCCCTAAACCGTATGTATATAACAGACACAGAATTACTGTGTTTTTCAATTAAATTGTATACCTAAGTAGAGGTTCACAAACGCAGTGGCAAGCGTGAGTAGGGTCCTCATGCTGTCCTAATGAAAAGGTGTAGGGGACACCTTGAAACATGTCAACAAGATAGTTAGGTTTTGACCACATCATAGGATCCAAAATCCTACATCCAACCCCTTTTTATTATACCAGCTAGAAGCAGGAATAAATGTGTAAGCTTACTGGTTAAGTATTTCTAAATTCACTTAACTCACACCACTCCACCGTACACCGTACACTGCACCACACATAGTTTCGCAAAAAGTGCTTCTACGTATCCCTTGCAAGTCGCAGCACTCCCCAAGCAGCAGCTGCTTGGGAAGCCCCAATGATGAAGCATGTCACCTAAGGACAACCTCTGGTGAGTGAGGGGACTAAAGAAAAGAATTTTCTTTTCCAAGCAGGTACACCGAGTGGCGAGACCTGCCATACACATATATAGAAATCTTTGGAGATAGGCTAGTTTCTCATGACCCAATGAGTTTGGATTACATTATGGTAAGTACAATTTGACATAATATTTTTGGGTAATTTCAAGATGAATTATCTGAAATGGTGTTGCATATTTTGGCTCTTCTCTTTTTGTTCCATTTAGGAGAATCAGCTTCCCCTATCCGACCATGGTTTCTGGCACCGCTGAGGATTCAAACAATGTTGGTGTAGGCTGCTTCAATGAGGCCCATTGAAGAACACAGAGGCCAGGGAGGTGGGCTTTCAGGCTCTGAGGCAAGATTCTGCTGTTTGGAGAAGACTGGTGGAGCTTTCCTCTACCCACCCTATAAGGTATGCCAAATCACCATGGCCTACTTCATACTGAACAACATAGCCCTGCAATAGAACATCCCTTACATAGCAGAGGATGGACACCATGAAGAGCTGTTGGGTGAGAATCCTGAAATGCCAAATGAAGATGATGGTGGTGGGCCACAAGCAGTGTACTTACGTCAGAATGTCATTGACAACTTCTTCACATGGGATAAGTGTCTACAAATTATCATCTTAACTTTTAAACTAACTATTGATGTATGAGGAAAAAGTATGTGCTGGACATTTTTTAGGAAGAGCAAGTTTAGGGAAATAAAGACCATAGGTCTTTGTTGATCCCATTTTTGACACATTGACATTATCTCTCATTGTGTTTTGCTAAATGTGTCTCCAAAATAATGACTCTGTAATATGTCTAATTTATTATGGTGTATTACTGTGTTTTAAAATGTTTTAGGTTTCTTCACCATGTCATCTTTATTTTTTTAGGAAGGGCAAGTTTAGGGAAATCCAGACCACATCTTCATTTGGGCATTTCAAAGTTGTGACTTTTGTAGTTAAAAAGTGCTGTTTCAAAGTACAAAGTGACCATGGGTAGTTCCTGTGGCTGACACACACACACTTTGCATGCACATATCTTGTACTGAGACAACTTTCACAGTGATTGAATTATGTTTTAAAGTTTGCATTTGACTTGTTTTCTGTTGTGGCACCTATCCAACATGTGCTGCTTGATTTGCACTAACCACATGTGGTAGTCAAACAAAAGCATAGTTAAACCCTTTCATATTGGCCAAATGAACATTTTGTACAGAATGTAAAAAAATGTTGATCTGTCTCATCATTTTAGAAAGAACTTCTTGTAGCACACCACTTAAAGTTGATTCTGACATTCCCCCAGATATTGCAACAGTGTATTTGACTGATCCCTTGGCCACAAAATGTCCTGCTAAGATTTATGACTATAGGTGGTATTGTTGTGCAATTCCTAATGTGAGGCAGAAGATCTAGCTCCAGCTGATAAAATAATCCCATAATATTTTGTCTTCTGAATCAGATAATTTTTCTTATAGCCCCTTCTTCCATGGTTGCTCTGAGTTGTTGTGTTATGTATGATTTGTTATGTTTAATACATAATATGTATTTTGTTGTCAAAAGTTAGTGAGAAACATTACTTTCTTGCAATTCGAATTCAAAGTCAAAATTACTTGATTTCATTAATACAATATTAATCATAAAAGTTACACATATACATCACAGTTTTCCTAGTTCTCAAAGAAGCACATTAAAATGAAGCAACACTAAAACAGGTTAGAGGAACAGGCAACATTCGTAAATGATATAAGACAGGGCGACATTGTCTAAAATTGAGCTTGCATAAAAGAGGAATTAAGAACCTTTTTCGATGATTACAGTAACATTTACAAAAGAAGAAAATGTGCAAATCAGTTTGATGCCAGAAACTATCACATGGGCAACAAGGAAGTTCATTACTAGAATAGATACCAGCAGGGATACCAAACATACACAAAATATAATTAAGGTGAAATCTTAGCAGAATAAATCTGTGCCAAGGGCTTGTGATACACTCCAAATAGGAGGGTATCTCTTCAATCATCGGTGGACCCTCCAGGTATTCCCTTATGGTAGGTTTATTATGGAGTGCATTCATTCTCGCATCATTGGCAAAAGCTAAAAAACGGGTTTTTAAAACTTTTTCTGAAGCAGATACAGAATCCCAAAATCTAGAGTATGTATGGTATTTTCACATACTTAAACCACTGAATATTCTCTGTGTGTTTTAGATGTAAATGTGTTTGTATTTATATAGCGCCTTCTACCCAGAGGTCTCGTAGCGCTGTATTCATACCGCTGTGGAACCCTTCCTGGCTTTCCTGTGAGATGTCCACTCCTGGGCACCCCCAAGGTGAAGCCAGGCATCCAAGCGCTGCTGGGGCTGTTGTGGAGAGTAAGCAAGCTATTGCCCAGAGTCACAGAGTGGGACCCATGATTAGACTAGGCACCGAGGTGAGAATTATCAGGTCCAGGGAGATTGAGTTCAACAGCCGCAAGACGGGAATTGAACCCTGGTCCCGGACCAGACCTCTGTATCAGGGTCTGCCGCTCTAACCATTGAGCCACGCTTCTCCACAGAGGGCTAGACAATCAGTTATAATTTTTTGGGTGAGGGACATGGTATCTTTGGACCATACTGAGTGCCAGAGAATAATTGGGGCTACCTTGATCGGATCAGTTATATAGGGGATATTTAGCTCTTGATGTAATTTAAAATTAGAACAGCTAATGGAAAGACTCATCATAGATTTCCAGAAACAATCCTTTATTATTTGTATCCCCTCTAAATTAACGTGGCCCCATACTCCAGCACTGTATGCAGCTACTGCACTAGATTTGGCCCCATGGAGCTTATTTACAATAACTGGGTTTCTTGTTCCCAATTTTTGCGAAAAGGAACACATTTTATTCGTTTAGGCATAAACCCATGATTCAGCACTTGCAGTTCATTTATGAATAAACAAACCTTTGGTGGTTTATATTTTGAAATGTATGATGGAAGAAAAAAACTATTGAATAAATACAGAAAATAACTACAACGCCAATATTTGATTTTATTTGTTTTTGCTTTTATTCACCAAAACCAAATAAAGTATAGGTGGATGTATACCAAAAAACAAGCAAAATAAGAAAAAGTCAGTCATGGTCAATGAAAGCGTAATTGTTGAGTTAAAGTTGTTTAAGGTCCTAAGTCCAAAATACAGCTGGCCTCAGAAAGGTAAATGTGACCAGCAAGTAGTTCAGAGTGATGGTAATCACACACTGGACATTTGGTTTGGTTTCTCTTTTGGTGGTGGTGGGGGTCTTGCCATCCTCTCCTGGTGGTCCGGATTAATGTGTGCTCCTGCGAGGGGCTGGTGGATACACAGTTACAGGGACTGAGAAGGGTGCAGGTGTTGCCTCGTGTGGGGGGGCCTCCTTTTTTGTAGCTGAGGCAGATATAGTAAGGCCAGATGTAGGAGGACCACAGAAAGGGGAAGATGGTGTAGGAAAAGCCCTGCACATATTGGTGTAAATGTACTGTAGCACCCCATTCCGGGAGCCCAAATTAAAGTTCAGATGCAAATGCTTCATGTCCTGGAGCTCTGTAAGCACCTGGTCCATCATGTCTTGGGACTGTTGGAGGGCTCCCAAGACTTGATTTATGGTGGCCTGGGTGACAGTGACTCCAGTGGCCTCCCTATGCTGGCCCACACATTCCCACCCATGAGCCCTACCCCTACATGTGGCCTTGAGCCAGTGGGCACCATCCCACTGGGTCCTGGATGAACTGCAGGTGGTGGTGGTCTTGTCTCACCACTAGCCAGGACTGGGGAGCACAAGGTCCGTGTTATGCTACTTTCGACTCAGGAAGTGCAGATATCCGTTCGCTGAGGTGTTGTAACAGATGTGGCGGGAGGTGTAGGTGCGGGCAGAGGGAGAGTCACTGGAGCCGTCTGCCTAGGCAGACCAGATGGACAAGGCCATTCCTCTTCATTCAGACTTTAAGGAGTTGAGTCCTTCCTGGAGGCTTAATCCTGGGATGTAGCGACTATATCCTGAGACACAGATGTTTCGCCATATGCTCTAGCTGTTGGACCTATAATGAATATAACAAAAATAATATTTAGTAAAAGTGTGGATTACATATCTAATGAGTTTTAAGCAAATATAAATCTAAAAGGGCAAAGGAATTGAATATCATGATAGGACCTTTAAGTGGAAATTTAATTATTGCATAAACAGTTTATGTTTGATACAAATCTTCTTCAAGTAAACAGGTAAAAAGATGTCCTAAATTAAAAAAGATAACATAGTAAGTATACATGAAATGTACCAATCATTTAACACAACACAGTGGAGAGGAGAAATGTGAAATGTGAAATTAACCATTACAAGGCCTAGCAGGCTAGAAAAACAGGCATTTACACAACATAGAGAGATGTTTAGCATTCGTCATCATAGAGCAGAATTCAGTTTTCACATATGCCACTTTTATTCAGCCTACAAACAGGCATGATGGAAGTTGTAGTTCTTTCAATTAAATATTCCCAACACTTGCATAATTGTGACTCGAACATAACCTGTGTAAATCTGCAGTGGAGGGAGAACAGCCGTTTATTGTGTGAAACACATATATTTTTTTTGTTGAATGAATGAATGAATCAATGAATACACTTTATTCAGCTGTGAACACAACCCTAAAGTTATGCATAAATACACATAAAATAAGATAAAATGTTGAAATCTGAGGCAATTAAATGAATAAATCCTACATAGACAAACATTACTAAAATAAAAATACTTTAATTCCAAATTAATCACAGTTATCACAATTTAAATAAAGTGCATAGTGCCCCATGAACGCACAGCAGCACAAAGGAATCGGTGTATAGCAATACATGTCTCTTCAGCCAAACATTGCTGGAGGAAATGATAGGCTGGAACACAGTGCCTTAAATTCCAGAGTCTCACATGCAGGACTAGAACCCTTTTAGTGTATCATTTGTAAAACTTGCAAAGAAAGAGAAAATTAACTATTGATTGTTTGGAAACATTATGACACTGGCATGCTCTCAGGGCAAAATTCGGCTGGTACCTAATGGGAAAGCAAAGTAGGCACTTTAATGTTTCAGCTCTAATCCGAAATAGAAAGAGCACTCCCAGTTCCCTCTTTTTTCCATAGGTAACTATTTGAATCAACCCCAGCATTTATAGACAGGTAGTTTATAATGGTTGTTTTCTGGGATTTGTCCCTAACCTTTTTTGCATGCAGCTGAGTTAACAGCAGTGCCGAAATGTGTTTTTTATCAATAGCAGCACTTGAAGCTGTATCAGGAACTTCGTGAGAGAGTCCGATCCCATCATATAATTCTTTAACATACACCAATAAAGGTGTAGAAGAGCAATTATCACATGCAAGACAGTCAATAACTGTTAATGATTCTTCCTCTGTCCGCCAGATGGAGCGCCACAGTAGAGGGTGTCTAGTACAAAGAACTTAACTTTAGTAAGTTAGACACAACTCACTGTGACAAATAACCGCTATTTAGGCGTAAGGGGCAGCGAAGAGGGATTCTACTGATAGACTCGCAGCAAGGAAGCACGAGTAACCCCTACGTTATCACGGACTCATGGAGTAACAAACTCTAAACACAAACAGTCAGCTAAATAGCGGTTGTTCTGTAGGTACATTGATATACCGGCACTTGTAAATTTCACTTTTTTAGAAATATAAAAAAGCAGAAATAGAAAAACATGAGTAAGGTGGGGATTTGTGTACCCCAGTCCTGAAGAAGATGTTTTTACATCGAAACATGTTGACACACACATAGGAGGTGGCGCACATATATAACGCCAACACCTCCAACCCCTTTTTAATAGTACAAGCCCGGGGGCCAATTAAAGTTTTGTTGCTACCCCACGAGCCAGGCACTTTTTAATCTCACTCACTATTTAAACCCCACTGACAACACTCACTTACACTCTCCCTCACTAACACCACACATAGTCAAATCAGTGCTCCCACGCAATTGTCGGTCGCAGCACGCCGCATCCCGTAGAGGGATGCGAGGACCCCGATGATGAAGCATGACACCAAGGGGCCTGTTGGTGTCTGAGGGGTACCCAAAAACAACAAGTGTGTTCCCAACCACAGTAGGGACACCTTTTTCCACTTCCCAATGGATTCCTCTTGTTAAATGTACAGCTCGTACACCCCATGATCGCAGGGGTACGGTGCATACCCGTGTGATCATGGGGTGTACAGACCGTATGGTGTGTATGTGTTTGTGTGATTTTCCGTACGACTCGCCCTTACCTGACGTTGACCGTACGAATCGCGTCCTCATACCCCGGTCCGAATCATACTCGTGTACGAGTCATACGGCATGTGTACGAGTCGTATGGTTCACGGTGTCAGCCTTGCAATACGTACGGATCGCGATGATTCGGACGGATTCACGGAATACGGATCGTACTACGCGACTCGGATGGACAGGTACGATTCGTACAGAGAGGGCTCCGGATACAAATCGTACGGACGGTTTTTTTCCCGAATCGGAATCGACCCCTTAGAAGCAACTTAACGTTGTGTGAAATGTGATGACTATTGAAACCTATTATCTTAAATACAACTCAATACATTTAAACAAACAAGAGTTTACTGCTATATTTAGGTTTCTATGAAAATCTAATTGTTCGCAAGACATTAGCAACAGTTACCTTCAAAGCAAACAGGACATTTAGGTTTACTGACACATTGAAAAGTATACCTTACCAGTTTCCACTCCACCAGTGATTCATGTCAAACCTTCAGAATGTAAGATCTGCAAGACCTTCTCCTCCCAGTGCATGAGATGTAGGGGGGACTGGGAGTACCACCACCAGTCCCCTTTTCCTTCAGGTGATGGTTGGAGGCCAGGGAACTCACTCTCCTCCCACAGGTCTTTCCACCGCTTCCTAATTTCCTCCTGCGTGTGCAGGTTGTTTGCTATACCAATCACTCTGTTGACTATTCTGGACCACAATTGCCTTTTTTGAGATAGGAGTGTATTTTAAATTTGGGCTCTTAATCAATTGTGTCTCTATTATTATGAGTTCATCCACCATGTCTGACAATTCTTCCTCAGTGAAAGGATGATTTTTGTGTCCAGGCATTATCCAAGTAAATCTGATGAAATCAAATGAATTAAACACAAGGAAACAAATAAAAGAAGAAAAAGTGACACGAAACAGGAAAAAAACAACAAACTAACCTGAATTCAGTGACCAAAAATCAAGTTTCAAAGGTCTTGGTGTTTTGGAATGGCAAAGGATCATGGTCTGAAATGGAGTGTGTTTTATAGTGTGGTATGCAGGTGCGAACAATTATCCAGAATACATCAGGTGTAAGATGCTATCTATCAGCCTACAGTGACACGAATATTCCAATGTTGAGCACGTCCCACGTCAGACTGCACCCCACCGCTAGAAGACCGCCAGCACAACTGTAAAATCTAAATCGGCTCTGTGTAATCCCACTGGCGTGATGGTGAAGGAGTAATAATTGACAAGTTGGAGTTCACTGCATCAGCAACGGTGAGCTACGCATGCAGCCGGAAACACTCTGAGACATGGATGCAGAGCCAGCCAGCGTACATCTCAATAGGGCAGACGGACTGCCATCAGCTTTGATGGAGTACTTGGGATGACCACCACGGCTAGGCAGCGTTAGTATCACCAAGATCTAAATCAGGCCCATAGTTTAAATTGCATAAGGTGTACCACAGCCCTTTTTTCTGTTGGAATTCTTCCACATTATGTACAGGAGGCATATGAGATTTTCAAATTTTGAAATGACTCAAAAGACATAATGTCAGCCCATAAAGTGTGCAATGGTGTACCACCATAAGTTTTATAATTATTAAAGATCCAACACTTCATATTTAACACAATGTTACCATTGTTTCTGGCTCTAAAACATTAGACAGGTAAATGCATAACTAGTGTATTTGGCTTACAGATTACTCACTGAAAAAACATAGTTAAGGATTTTTAATGGTTCAACATATACGAAGAGCCGTGAAGTTTGTCTGTTATAGCATGCAATGCAAAATGCGCATTGCATACCATAACTCCCCTACTGTGCTTTGATCTTTTAAGATAACCTTTTTTGTGAATGCTTTGGCTAGGAGACAGGTGTTCTAAGCATGGCAGGAGAAGGATGTGTTATATCCACCTCATATCGTGTATCAAGAGGGAGAGAGAGGACCAGAAAGCTAGTCAAAATCCCCAAGGTTATATGAAGTAAATCAAAAGAAGACTAGCTTAAAAAGGGGGGGGGGGGTTGTTACCAGAAATTATTAATTTTGGTTAAAGGACTCAAGTATGTTTTGTCATGGGTTAGTGGCACCTTGTGGGTGTGCTCATGAAGCCCTCACCCACCAACCTAGTTGGTGGCATGCTTCATCATCGGGCCCACCCAGTGACACCTAACGTGTCCCGGGTGTGCTTCGACGCCTGATTACAGCGGAGCAGGTATGTATCTGAGTGTGCGGTGAAGACTGTTATGATAAATGAGATTAAAACGGCTTGGCCGTGGTCCCAGTACCCGAAGGTGAATTTAGACTTTAATACCTGGGCCACTGTCAGCGGTTAAAAATAAGGCTGTGGGATGTTAGAGGCGAGTTACGACCTCCTACATCCTTTGTTGGTCAACATGTTTCAGCCAGTGCCTTATGAGTATGCTGGCTTTCTTCAGGACAAATTTAATTCTTCAGGTGATGATAGTTCCATCTCCAGTGACTCCAGCGGCGGTTCACAAAAACGAGGAGGAGGAGGAAGAGGACGAAGAGGACAACGATGGCCCAACCACTGGCAAGGAGGACAACAAGGCCATTTTTACGGCTTCCCACCGAACTTTGGCCACATGCAGAATCCCTACTATGGCTTCCCACCCATGTACCTCCCTGGACCAATGCCACTATTCCCAGGCAACCATGGCCCACACATTCCTTTTTTAGGACAGGGCCGGAGATCCCGAGGCCGGCGAAGAACAAACCAACAACACACGCAGGTCCACTGGGCCGAGGAAGAGAACCCAGTGAGCTCGAACACACGCCAGAAGGCGAAAGAAGCAGTACCAGGAACAAGCAAACATTGAGTTCCACGGACCAACCATCACTGGTTTTCAATCTCACCCACCAACCTCACTAGGTTGGTGGGTGAGGGCTTCATGAGCACACCCACAAGGTGCCACTAACCCCTGACAAAACATACTTGAGTCCTTTAACCAAAATTAATAATTTCTGGTAACAAACCCCCCCCCCTTTTTTTAAGCTAGTCTTCTTTTGATTTACTTTATATCCACCTCAACCTCTAATAAAGATTTATATCTAAAAAACTAACACTCATTTACACCAAACCAACAAAAGCACACTTTCTGAGTAAAGTTTCATGCCAAGTTTGGTATAAATCTGTTCAGCTATTTAGTTTGGAGGTATCTGCACACATCTGCAAGAAAACTGGCAGCCATAACCTTTGCTGACCTAAACCAAGTGATTCCACATACTGTGCAAATCCACCTACGGCTCAAAAAATCCATAGCACAAAATGACCATAACTACACAGTGGTGACCACCATTGCACACTGGCAAAGACCTGGCCAGCCTTTGCTGAATATAACCAAAGACTGCATGATGGGTGTTGGCTGCTCACATTGGGTTGTTCACCTTCTGAGGGTTGGACCCTCATGTTTGGGTGCTCCTATTGCACTAATGCAATTATGTGGCACATTATTTGGCAGTGTTAGTTTCATGGGTTTGAGGTAGAACCAAAGATGTTTGGGAAATCTGCAAATTATGTATATTGTGTGGCAAATATGTTAAATCTATAATGAAAGCTACAACCAATGAGTCACTAAATTCCACTGGCCTTTATCATTTTTTTAAGCTATCATCCCAAAATTCACTTGCAATATGAAAAATGTTTAACAGGTAATGTGTAATATGGTGCAATGTTGGCATATTAAGGGTTGGGCTTGTGGTTTAATAATTGAGCAGAGGAAACAGGAAAAATAAAATGATAATAACACTATGTTATTATCATTTTCTTTTTCCTTTGACAGGCACATTTATGAGGCAGGGTGGGGCTGTGCTTTCATCACAGCCAGCTGGGGAGGAGTGGTTGGGGCAGTTAATTGCGCATGACGGTTTGACCAGCCGTCTAGGGCCAGCCAAACAGTCATGTGCACTTTGCCTGCTCTCCACTGGCTGTATTACAGCCTGCCTGGAGAACATGCACAGGCTCAGTGTCCCTATCTGTGCGCCAAACCACCTTGCTCAGACCAATCACAACACTGCTGTCACAGTGACAGCAGCTCTGTGAGTGGCTTAGTGGAGCCTGTGTATGCTTGCTCCTTCCGGCAGTAACAGAAGAGGATGGAGGCAATGCTGCGGCCGGCTGCAACTTAAGTAACTTTGAAATAATTGTTCTATCCCCCCCACCCAACCCGTACTACTCAGTGGCAGCTGCCACTGATGACAAGAACTCTTTTATGGCAATATTGAACCTTTACACAGTTACCCATCATGTATGCTCTACATATATAAGTTCTTGCACTTTTATTGCACACATTTCATTGGCATAAAAACCCATAGTCTACAGAGATCCATGAAATATTAGAAATATTTCAGGGTTGCCTGTGAAATAGTGATTTAATCTAAATAATGGCAAATACAAACCACTGTGCAGAGCTTTAAATTGTCAGAGCTTCTAAATTATGCTGTATAGAGGGGCAATTAGGTTGCAAGGTTATATAAATGATGCTGCAAAGTATGTAGATTGTGCGGCGCATTCTATGTCAGCATTATTTCTATTCATTTGAGAAAGCAACAGCTTTTTGGTAAAATCTGCAAATTTCGCAATTTATGTAGCACATTGAGTGTCAAATACAGTAAATATTTCATTACGCAATTAACGCTGCAGCCACAGATTTACCTACATCTACTGAAATTCACCATTGACATTTTTTATTAACAATTTATTCGGGGAAAGTAAGTAACGCCTAAACATTCTAATTCCAATCAATGGCCATTGTTAGTTGCACATTGAAGTAAATAACTTTTTCAAACTAATTTCCCCCGAATAAACATGTAATGCAATATACTAAATCGATAGCATGTGTATTAAGGCTCCAATCTCTGGTTTCCTAAATACGTTATTAGAGTTGAGTTATGACATCACAATGCCACCAGTCCAAGGTAGTAGCCAGAGCAAAAAGCAAGCAAAGGAGAATACTTACAGCCGTAGTATAAACAGGCAATGCCAAAGCCAATAGGTCTGGGGTAATATGCATAATGTATAATGTATAATAGCATAATACGCCACACAAATCACACTTTGCTATAGTGGTCCATAGTACTGAAGAAAACTACTCTGTGTGAATGTGCTCTTTGTGAAAGAACAGTGAAGCTAGCCTATAGCTGAAGTGGGCTAACTCAATGGACCATGTATGTGCTGTGGTGGGGGGAAGAAAAATGTGACGAACACAAGAATGGATGAAGATGGCTGGTTGAAAGCCCTGGTAGTAAGTATACAATGCATATAATTTTAGTAAAATATAAAGAATTTGACTAACGCTTTCTACTGATATGAATTTCTTTTTTTTTTTTAAAGTAGTCAACAGAAATTAAATATTTATTGCAACATGTTTTATTTCCATGCTAGAGGGCATTACCGGAGAGTTAGAATCCTTGATTTTTTTTGACACAATCCTCATTCTTCTCTATGGTCAAGGAACTCCTTGGTGACTTGCTAGGGGCTACTTTAACCTATATATATATACTTTGCCCTCTCTGTATTCTACTGAAATTTACAAGCCACTCAGCCTTTGAACGCGAGATTTATGATGCCACCAGAATCCAGAACCTCTTGATGGCAAATATTAAACCATATTACACAGTTACCAAATTATATATCCCCCCTCTCTCTCTACGCACACATGCGCACATATACACAATATAATGGATCATAGGGATTACACTTAAATAGTAAAAAATTGAGTAAACATTAAATATGATCGAAACTTACAAGATTATTAAAATATAACAGAATTAAATAAAACTTCTGAAATGAATCTATAAGTACTTACCAAGCTCTAATTTTAGTAATACCAAACAAATTATCCAAAATAATGGTAATCCAAAATCGAGGCGCTTGAAATAGTGACATATTGCTGAAGGAACAACCAGCTGATTAACATTGTTTCGCCATGAGGGAGCGGCACGCAGGATGCACCAAGATGGCCGTCTAGAATGGATCTCCGTTCCACGACGGGAGATGCTGAGGTGATTTCTGCGGCTCCTGCCCCCATTGCAGAGTGAAACGTGATCCTCCTAGATCGGAAGACCCCCTGCACAACTAGTGGGTATTATTATGGATTTTCTCCACGTTTCTATGGAGTTTTTATAAGGAGGATTCTCTTCTCATATCCCAGCCGAAATTGTGTCTCCTGCAATGCTGTTTTTTTATTTTTCTTCAGTCACATTGCGCTTGTGGAAAAGCTTATTGTGACTCTGCGTTCCATTTTTTCTCATCTATATAACATGGTTGATCTTGCATCTTTTCTGACCACTTTGTCCAGTTTAAAATGCTGCAGCTTAATTTGGCAATTCTTATGTGAGCAGCATTTTCCAATGTTTTTCTTCACCTGCTTCATTATTAGAGCACACCATCTGAATAGCTCTCCTTTATTGGTACTTTATACTCCTATGCCCTTACAGTTTTTTCTGGCTTCACTTCTGTCAGTCACTTATGGGAAGGAGTACGAAATTAATTTTTATCAATAATAAGACTACGATGAGTGCTTCTGGCTCCTGTACTCCTCATAATAGTTATTCAATACAAAACACCAGCAAGATGGCGCAATCTAATTCCTCCAAACAAGTGGCTTTGCCTACTTCTTCAATTAAATTGCAAACTCCATCCTCTGCCAACAAACGTCTTAAACAAGAGCCTCCTTCTCCTCCGAAGCCCATCCTTCCTATTTCCTTGGACATTGTGCTAGATGAAATATGTGCCCTACGTCCATTTATTGAGGAAATAAATTCTCGTCTACAAGTCTTAGACACTAAATGGAATTCCATGGAATCTCACATCTCTATGGTGGAACAGCATGTTGGAGAGATAAATAGAATGTCTATCAAGGTTACTTCCCTAGAGAAGGAGGTCCTCCAGTTGAAGAAATCGGCTGAAGATCTTGAGAACAGGAACAGATGCAACAATCTTCATTTATATGGACTCCCAGAGGGCTTAGAAGGGGATAATCCTGTAAATGTTTTCTCCATTTTTCTTCCAAAGCTCCTGGACCTTCCTCCATCTACAAATCTAAGCATCCAGCGTGCTCACAGGCTAAGTCCCCACTTAACTTCTCCGTCAGCTCCTTCAAAACTAAGGGGAGTGATTTTCTCTTTTTGAACTTTACGGACCTTCTACAAGTTTTAAATGCTGCTAAAGCCAAAAAAGCAACTTACTTGGTCTGGCTCTTAGCTATTCATATCACAAGATGTCTCTTCAGCAATTGCCAAACATTGGAAAGAATTTATTGATCTACGTCCTGCTTTGCACGCTATGGGTTATTTCATCCAGGCTTATTTAAAGTTACTTTTCAGAATAAAACTTCCACCTTCGAAGACCCAGTAGACTTGAGGAAATGTATTCATTCTCACTCCACAACGTTGATGGAAATTGCTGGACCTCCCTCTTCTACAACTTTGTTACCTTGACTTTTTTTCTTCTCACTGTAACATGGTTACTCTTTGTAATTTTACATACTGATTGTTTTCCTTACAGGTTATTTTCTGATTGTCAAGTTTGGTTTGTTCACACTTGTTTTATTGCATGACATTCATATTTCTCTCTTCTCCTTTTTCTTTTCAGAGCATTGTCTTTGACATTTTTCGTTTCCTGCTCGTTTTATACACCTCCCTCTTGTGGTCCATTCCTCCTGTTTAGGTACGCCGTCTTCATTTGTTTCTCGCCACTCCATTATTTCTTCTAATTCCCTCCCTACAAAGTACGTATTACAGTCATTAATCTCCTTTTTCTTCATATTCTTGTCATTATATGTTTCCTCTTCTCTAATGGTTAACATGTACTGTCTTCTCTTACTATACTTTGTATTTTTCCTTTTTCTTTCCTTTATCTTCTTTATCATCCTCTTCTATATCTTCATCTTTCTCTTTTTCTTATCTTTTCCTTGCATCATTGTTGATCATGTGATTCTTTCTTCAATTCAATTTATTTACATTCAAACTTATTTCATGGAATGTAAAAGGTTTTATGAACCCCATAAAGAGGCAAAGAATGTTATCCCATTTAGCTACTTACAATCCTGATTTAGTTTTATTGCAAGAGACTGACTTTTCAGAATCAGAAGCCTTGAACTTAAAAGACAATGGGTGGGCTTAGTTTTAGCATCTCCTACTACTACGAAGAAAAATTGTGTGATTATTTTAGTTCATAAACGTTTGCAATGTTCTGTTATTTCAAAGGAAATTGAGTCGGATGGTAGATCGTTATTAGTCAAGTTGCTCATTGATAATATTTTTCTCACTGTTTTTAATATCTATGGTCCTACTCAACCAGACTCTTCCTTTTGGCCTAATATCACTTAAAAATGCATCCAATATAGGGATTTGTTTTTCATTTTGGGTGATGATTGCAACCAAGTTAAGTGCCCTTTCATTGATCGACAATCCCAAGTGCGCTTTACACCACATAAACCCCATAAACAATTTCAAAATACAATAGCTCAGACCCATCTGATTGACGTATGGAGACTCTGCAATCCTGATAGTTCTGAATTTTCCTTTTTCTCTCCTCCTCATGGCACTCAAACACAATTAGATTATATTTTTCTTTCCCCTGCCTTATCATGGAATCCTATTTCATCTTCAATTGAACCCATTGTCATTTCTGACCATGCCCCGGTTTTACTGACTTTGATTTGCTCAGATCACATCCCAGGTCGTCTAGATGGCAATTTAATAATTCTGTTTTGCAGGATTAGATTTTCTCTTCCTCCTTCATTTGATTTGCAGAAGAATTTTTTATTTTTAACTCTTGTCCATACACCTCTCCACTTCTTTGAGACACTTTTAAAGCCTCAGCTTGCTGTTTTATTATAGATTATGTTTCCAAAATAAAGAAACATTTACTTAATCAAGGGAAAGCCTTGTTAGCCAAACGTCTTGAACATCTTTTCTACACGTACTCTTCAGACTCTTCCCTTCAGGAACTTTTTTGTGCCAAACTTGATT
The DNA here is from genome assembly GCF_964263255.1 of Lissotriton vulgaris. NCBI lineage: Eukaryota > Metazoa > Chordata > Amphibia > Caudata > Salamandridae > Lissotriton > Lissotriton vulgaris. The sequence goes on from NC_141685.1 coordinate 1,549,978,543, forward strand.
TTTATTAAATAATTACTGAAAATGCTTCCTTGTTTCTTCTCCGTTCCACTGCTCGGTATTATGATGGCCGCAACAAATCAGGCAAACTATTGGCAAATTATTTTAAATCTCGGAAAGAATGTATTTTGATAGACTCCATTTAAACATCTGATGGGAGATTCCTTTCTAAAGATCAAGATATCCTAAAAGAATTTATGGAATGCTACAAAATTTTGTATACCCCAGAATTCAATCCACTTACCATGAAGATCTTGATTTCAGCTTGTTAGAATTCGATTTGTCTATGCACAAAATTTCCCAATCCTTAAATTTGCTTACGAAAAATAAAACTCCAGGTTCTGACGGTGGAATTTTTTTCTACATTTCTTGCATATTCCTTTTCCCAAACTTTCACAGCTTTTTTCAGTTTTTTTTATTTTACTGGTAATGCGCAGGGCTCTTTCTTAGATGCTTCAAGTTGTTTAATCCACAAAGACAACCAGGATCCCAAGCAATGTAAAAACTACCTTCCTATTTCCCTAGTAAACGTCGATTATAAGATCTTTGCTAAATTGCTCGTGTTACGTCTTGAACAGTTTTTTTTTACCAAAGCTTATTGGTTTAGAGCAATACAGTTTTGTTAAGGGTAGATTAACCTCTGATAATTCTTGTTTATTTCGTAATGTTTTAAATAAGGCCTCTTCTGCTGTTTCCATTGATGCAGAAAAAGCTTTTGATAGAGTCAATTGGTCTTTTTTATTTAAAGCCCTCCATTGGCATGGTTTCAGTCCTAAATTTATCTCCCTCATATCTTTATTATATTGAGGCTCCTAAAGCTTCTGTAGTAGTGAATGGACTCGTCTCTAATGTTTCAACTTGCATCGCAGTGTGTGTCAAGGTTATCCTCTCTCGCCCCAACTTTTTTATTTTAGCACTTGAACCTTTCTTATCACATATTTGTCAGAATACATCTATTTCTGGCTTTGATTATGGTGACCAATATTTAAAATTATCAGCTTATGTGGATGATATCTTACTTTTCATTTCCCACCCAAATCTTCTATTACTCCTCTTCTGCAAGAAATATAGATTTTTATCTTGTTTATAAGATAATATCTGACAAGACAGAAATCCTTCCCATCACAAAATGTTGTTTTAAGCAACATTTTTATGGTACAGGCTGTCGTTGGAATAGTTCGAAAAAAATACCTAGGCATGGTTTAACAGCTCTATATTAGAATCAGTTAGAATTAATATGCTGGAGGTGATTAATTGTATCTCCAAATTTGTATCCCCTTGTAATCCTCTCTTTCTTTCCTGGTGGGGACGGCTTGATTAGATTAAAAAGATGATTACACCTATTTTACTATATACTCTTTCTATGATTCCCATTCACATCCCTAATATATATTATTTTATTGACTCCCTTCTCTATAAGTTTTTATGGAATAATAAAAAACCTAGACTCTCCTTATCATACCTTTGTGAAACAAAATCCCTGTGCAGATTACATTTTCCTGATTTTCGCATCTACCATAAGGCCTTTTGTCTTCAGCTAGCTTCTAAATAGCTCCTTTCCAAATTTTCCACTTTTACACCCTTATGGGTTTTACTTGAACGTTCCTTACTTGCACCCTTCTCTTTCAAAGAAATCCTATCTTTTTTGACCAAAGTTAATATTACTTCACTTCCTTTATTCAAGCACACTTGTTCATTGTTAAAACCACACTTTCAATTGGAGATTATTTCTAGAACTACTTTCCTTCAATTTCCTCTTTGGTATAACCTTCTTATTACCCTTAATAACAGACCCCTTTTTTTGAAATCCTGGAGGGATAAAGCAATATTATGGGTTCAGGATCTGTATGACGGTTTTTACCCAAGCTCTTTCCCTCAGTTTTAAATCACTTTTAATTGCCCTCATTCGTTCTAGCACACATTTCTGTCCTTATGGCATTCATCCTGGAGGGCAATCATCCTCGACGTGCTGACTACAGGACGCGTACCGGACACGGCTCCTTTCTATGAGATGGCGAATACTGAAATAAAGTACAACGCACTGCCTAAACACTTAGGACATCTCTCTACCACGAGATTTCAACACCATGTCCTAGACCAGTTTTAAACTCCATTCTTGACCCAGCTACTGAGGATTTAGTTCAAACCACTATCTATTGCCTTAAGAAGCCCTTGTTTGGGCAAAACGCATTGGCTGGTTCTATCAATCGCATGTCAAGCACGTCTGAAAATAAAAGACCAGAAACAACTCACTGCTAACGTTTTTTCATGTGCTTTTCTGTAGCAATCGTTTATGTTTATATATTACCTCTCATCCAACCAGTCCATTTTCTGATCCTATCCTATCTCTCAACAGTCCTCTTATTTCTCACAGGCCGTTATCTTCCCAAACCACCTACTATTCGCTCACAATTGCCCTGTCACTTCACTGGACTCTCATCTCTTCAAAATGGGCCTGCTTCATGTCTTGACAACCTCTAATTTCCCCACCCAAGTCTTTTGATCAGAAAGTATTTCATAATTACAGCTTCAAAATGTCTTCAAAGCCCTGCATCTTTTCACAGCACCAGCATCTCATTGCAATTGGGCAACTATTAATATACCCACACCTCAGCACAGTTCCAGTATCTTTCTACAGGCGGCATATCTCATAAGCAACATCTATTATGTGCCATAACTCCTCCCCACAGCCCCAGCACATGTTTACAGACAAATAACTGTTCACAATTGTTCATCTCTCTGCAGTAACATTTACTTATAGCCATTGCCCCTCTCCACAGCCTCAGTATCTCTTCTCAGTCCTACTTTTTCTCCAAAGCATCTGTCAACAAGTCCTGCATCTCTTCAGGATATGGGACTATGAAAGGCATCAGGGTTTGGATTTTTTTTTCATTTTAATGCATACTAAGAATGGATTAGAACTCTTTACATGAAGTGAAATGGGCAGTCCCTGATCTCAAGGAAGACACAATCCCCCAGTCAGCTCCCTCTGGTCACATAATACCCATTCTCAATGTGTAACTGGTGGTAGAGGGACTTTGATAAGCAGTTCATCACCTGCAAACTGGCAGGCTCCTTGGCACCAAAGGGCTAGACCTTCCAAATTGAGGACTCCTAGCATGAGTTGGGAGAGAGGATGGAGTTTTTGTGTTTGGTTTCCAGGGTCACTAACTTCACACTTAAATGGACTCCAGTCAGAACCATGTATTTCTGATGTCGCCCGATAGATACACCTTAGCTTGTTTTATACTGCTAATATGCACCTAAACTCTTCCTATTTAACTCACCGCTGTTGTACTCATTATTTGCTAGGTGATTGTGTCAAGCAGTCATTTTCTTAAAATGAAAATCTATCTTCTGACATCTAATATTACTGTGAGCACTCTTAGGGACAGATGTACAACCAATTTTAGCATGCGCAAATGGATTAGTGACCCATTTGCGCATTCTAAAATTGGTATGGCCATGTACTAACACAATTTTGCGAGTCGCAAATAAATTGAATCTCACAAAAAAGTGTTTAGAGACTCCCTATTTGGAAGGGGTGTTCCCTTCCAAATAGGGTCTCTATAAGCCATGAACTAAAGTTTTGCAAGCGCAATTGCGGTCCCAAAACACTTGCAGTTACCACCTACTTCAAGTAGGTGGTAATGCATTCGCAAATGGTTAGGCAATCCCACTGGACCTCTTCCCCTTTGCAAATGCATGCAAAATTATTTTTTAAGGACAGGCAGTGGTCCCAGAGACCACTGCATGCCCTTAATAATGAAATAAAAAGTTTAATTTTTATTTTTTAAATGTATCCCGGTTTCCTGTAAGGAAAACAGGCTGCATTTGAAAAAAAATAGGTTGCTTTATTTAAAAGTAGTGCCAGACATGATGGTATGCTGAGCCCAGCAGGCCACCATCCCTGGGAGGGCCAGCCATTCCAAATGGGGTCGCAAAATGCGAGTGGGTCATTAATATTCATGAGCCTCGCATTTTGAGAACCCATTGGGAAATGCAACCAGTATCTCTGATACTGCAGTACATACTAAATTGCGACTCGCAATTTGCGACTCGAACGCGAGCGCAAATTGTGATTCGCAATTTAGTATGGTCGTACATCTCGCCCTTTGTGTCTTTTCATCTGGAAATTCTGACATAAGAAAGTCATAGTTAGCTTTTTCGCAAAGAAGGGAGCAGCAAAGATGTGGCTATGAAAGCCCAGATTTACAATATTATCATACTATGCAGAGCAGTGCCCAAAGTTGCTCTGCTGATTTCCTGAGAAGGAAAGAGCAGGCAAGTGCCATACCTACTAAGATATGGCATGATCCTGCTCTCTCCCTAGTGCAGGTGCACAATCAGGCTGCTGAGCACCACAAACACACATTAGCACAATACTGGAATGGTGTGTGTGTGAGTTTAGCATAGGTTTTGGACTGGAAGAGTACACTTCCAGGACAAAATTCTATGTGCAGACAAACTAAATTTGCCCTCTCTCGGTGTGTGCTGTACAGTGCAGCACAGATGCAAAGTCGGAAACAAATTCACCTTTTTAGCTCTTCCTTCAAAATGGTATTATTTTATGTTGCAAAAACCCTATCAACTATTGTTCCTAAATATGGTTTTAAGTCAACAACCATGGGTGGCTGCTTGGGAATGTCCATGTGGAACCAATAGAATGCCCCATTGGTGCAAAGTAAAGCACAGCAGTGCAAAGCACTTTGCGTTACGTTCAGGCACCTTTTGCGTTGGAAAGTAAATCCAAAATAAATATATAGCGAGCGCATTTTGGTGTCACTTGTGTGAAGCAAACCCAGCACAAAATATTTGTCAATCTGGGTCGAATTGTTTTATTTGTGAGAACTTCAAACACAAATACTTTTTTCATATGTGAGGCTATTTATCTCAGTTCCTGGTCAGCACCTATTGCTGTCTTGGTAGATCGAACATGCTCTGTGAGTGAATGATGTCACTGCAGTCTTAGTTCAGGGGAGCAGAAGTATGTTCCCGTGCAAAAATAATAAATACAGCCTATATCATTCTAAAAGAGTAGCTGAAGGTCAGTTCTATAGCCTGCCAGGGGCTGTGTATACTCACCTCACCCTTCTCAAAAGTAAACTCAGCACCATGACTGGACAGCTTCTAACAAGATTACAACCTGTGCAGAGCAGGCTGGGCCACCTTATCCTGGGGCCCAGTGGGAATCCACTGGCTATACCACTTAACGCTACGCGCCTGGGCTCGGTCCAGCAAGTGCCTGTTTTTTTGCCTTTGAGATGTCCAAAGTTCATACATACACCTTGGAATTTCTCTGAGTTAATTTGAACTTCAGATAGCACAATCTGAAACAGAGATCGTGAAGTAATCACACTTAACACTCCATGTAAGAAGTCCATTTACTAGGTCAGGTTTGCAAATAATTTGAACAGTTCATCAACATACAATGTCATAACCAAAATCTTATCATATCCTCCCTCATTCTTACTTACCCACAACTTTCACCCATCCAGTTGGTTCACTGTTCCTCACACCTCTTACTCCCATGAGCTCCTTCCCTTCCTAGACTCATGCTTCCTTCGTTTTCCCAAACATCCTTTCAATGGAAAACGTGTCCTTGACGTATCCCAGGGCATTCTGCACACTGCCACTCTCTGCCTGTGTACACCCCCTTCTCCCACTGAGGAGTACGCCCACATCTGACTCCGAACCCTCCTACTCTCCTGCCGTTAATTACCTGCAACCCATTCTAATCATGGCATCCAAGAGGAGCCCAAACACTGCCACTGCCTTGCTTACACTGCTGGGTGGGTAGCAACAGGCAAGCCTGTCATGCAAGGGGCAGATGCCAGAGAGAGGCTAACCCTCTCACTGCACTCCTATATGAACCCTCGCCTAGTCATCACCCCGCCCACTGCCCTCTTATCCTGTCCTGCCACATCATTCTCCCTTCACGGAAGATCCCATGGGAAGACAAGGCTGCACCCTTGCTTCCCATGGGACCCTCCAGAGGCAAAAACCTACCAATTGTTTCTGACTTGTGCTCTCTACAATTCATGGGTTAACTAATTCTGGTTTATATATAGGAACTTAAAACATATCACAATGAAAAGAATGCATAGATCTGCACTGAGCCAGAGCACCAGCTCATGAAGTGATCCTCGGAGTGCTAATTTGAAATTGGTCCCTGCCACTGTTTTCGGTTTGCTGGTGTCTTAAATAGTTGAAGAGCTGTAGCAGCATGAATTTACCAGTTTAGACAGTGTTAAAAAAATTGCCATGTGAACGGGCTGCTTTGGGGAAGGATGTTAGCAAAATATGTTAACAACTTTAAAGTAATTACAGAGGACAACAACCCACAAAACAATTAACATAAAACAAAGGAAAATAACAGCCAAACCCTAACAGGGCATAACACAGTAAATTAATTAAACAAAATGCAATCAGCAACCACAAAACACCACAAATATAACAGTGCAATAATGCAGTAGAAAAAACTATTACATAAAGAACAACAGAACACAGTGTCGCCTAAACATCAAAACAGGCAAGCACCAAAATGCAGCACAACATCTATGCACATTTAATCTTGTCACACATGTCCACTTCCACAAATTGGTTTTATAATACAGTGGAAAAGGGTATTTGCACCAAGCACTGGCTTACCACCAAGCACATTCATGAGGACCAGCCAAAAATATCTCATGACCCGGCTTCTTGTGTTAAGTATAATACGGTTACTGTCTGTTTTTTGGTGTTCTTTATAAGATGTTGAGCTTTTGTCCCTAAGAGGACATTTACACATGAAGGAAAGTCAAGCCTTTCTTGAAATATTTGTGGCAAAGCGCTTTGGCTCATTGTGTCTTCATTTCTTATATTACAACCACTGACCACTTTCAGAAAACCTACCTTATTTCCAGAATGTATCTGAAATAAGACAGAACATTTACAAACGCTCTTTCCCCTCATGTCAAATGTTTTTAAAATACTGTGAGACATATGTACAATGGAAATGGCAGAGTGAGGCGTTATCCTTCCTGGCTTAAAGCCTCACTCCACCACTTCAGAACGCATGGATGCATGATATTTACCAGAATATGGAGCAGCCCTGCATTTCCCCCTGCGATGGCGCTACACTTAGCAGCCTAGCGCCAGCACAGGCACCCTTGCACCATAGTGCAATGGTGCCTGCATGCAGGGGAGGATTGTTCATGTGCAGGAAGATCACCCTTCCTGCACATAAACAATCTATCTTTAAATGCTGTTTTGTAACTGCTCTCTGTGCTGCTTAATGCAGCACACATAGCAGTTGCAAAATGGCATTTTAATTGATTTTAAATGATTGTTTATGTGCAGGAAGGGGGACCTTCCTGTACATAAGAAATCATTGGCCTTTTGCTGTTTTCATGTGTGTGCATAACACAACACACATAAAAACAGCAAAAACAAGAAAATGAAACATTTCTCCTCGTAGCAACAGAGTAAGCCCAGGTTTTCTCTGGTCTTAATGCTTGCGCTGCCTCCTATTTACGCCTCCCTTGTAAATAGGGGGTAGTGTCAGAATCCATTGGTGTTGCAGTGGAACGGCCACCACAACGTGCATTGCCTTCCCCTTCCCCTTTCACACTACACATATCGTGAAAGGGGGCCTTATTTAAAAGGCAGTGTTAAGCCACATCAAGTGGCTCAATGCTGTCTTGTAAATAAGGCGAAGCCCCTGCCACCACAGGAACGTCTTAAAAAGTGACGTTCCTGGGGCGATAGGGGCTTGTAAATATACCCCTGGGTTTCATTAACTTGGGTTCATCCTGTCTTTGAAACACTCTGAACATCATTCCAGGAGAAAAAGGAAATACTTTCAAATACACTTTTAAACATAGGGTCTGCTTTTATGGTTACCCCACTTTTTGCCAGACAAAGCTGTTATTGATCGGCACCCGAGCCTATCTGCTTTCTCCCTTAAATTGTTATGTTCAGTACTTAGGTACATCCCAGATTGGATACAGGGGTACCCTTATCAGTCCCTAGTATATGGTACTAAGGTACCCAGGGTATGTGTACCCCAGAGGACCCCTAGGGGCTGAAGCATGTATTATGCCACCCCTGGCAGACCATTCAAACCGTAACTACAAGTCTGCCATTGCAGCCTGTCTACACTGTTGCTTGCACCACTTACGAAAGTTAAAGGTTTCCTACATCTTGGGTCTCCACACTTAAAAGCTATACATCACCCCTATCACAGGCTTTTGCAATCCTGAAGACAGGGTGCTTGGTTCTAAGTGTGAGGAGCATGAGCAGAACACACCTACAGCCTACGGAGTCCATTCTCCTGGGTTGTAAGTGAAGCAGCCATCTACTGTATAGAGGGGCACCGCAGAATTATGCGATGACCATCTCGAAAACATCTGCATTGAATACTATTATGTTTGGTATCAAACACATTGGAATCATACCCCCACACCATAAACGGTGTGGGAGGTATGATTCCAAGCACTGCAAGAGCCCTCTGTTAGGCTCTCAGTGATCCCGGTACCAATCTTCTAGACCCAGACTTCACAACATGGCTGCTGCTGACCAGAAATACAATTCTGCCCTCCTGCAGGGGAAGGCAGAACAATAGGTATTCTGTCACAGGGTGGTGTGACCATCTCCTAGGCAGGAATTAGTGCACTGGGGTCAGGTGGGTGAGCTTTCTAGCGCCACTCAGTCTGCATGAGGGGGACATGTTGTGTCCCCGTGCAAAGTTCAGTTCAAACCAGCTCTGGAAGCAATTGGCTCCCGCTCTCGCACAAAACTTGACATAGGACAAGGGAGTGACCTCCCCCTTGCCCAAACCCTCCCATTGGAGGGGGGTCGAAACCCCTTCTTTAGGGTACCTAAGGGCTTAACTTTGGGTGCATCCAGCCCCTATTGCATGCACCGTGGACTGCATCTTGTGGTGAGCTGCTCGAGTTCCTCTTACTTTTAAACAACCAAGGGGGATCCAAAATAATGGCTGAGGACCACGGGTTGCAATTGTATTTCAGAGAACAAAGGTCCTGAGCGAACAATAGAGGTACAACAATGATAGAATATAGACCGTGTTGGGTTACTATATAAATCCAATGTCCAGCCGGACATTGAGTTTTGTTCATACAATGGGGAAAATAAAGTCAAAAATTATTTTGAACAACAATAATAGTGGGGCACAAGCCTGTACCCTGAAATGAACGGGAAGTGTGGGGGAATGGGGTAACAATACAAACAATAAACTCAAAAAACAAATACAGGCAAATACTTTGAGCTGCGGTAACTTGCATTCAGAGGTAAATAGCAGCAAGTTCAACCAGAATAGATACCACAATAGTTAGACACAGTGGACATTTGTGGCACTATTTAGAAATGTCGACATTTCGATCCCATGCTCATTAGTTAAAACGGGATCATCATCAGGACTAGAACATAGCATTTGCCTGGTTTAGAACATTTTAGTGCCAATCGGCAGGAGTAGCAAGGAATCAGGTTGGTGGAAGAATACTGGGGCGTGGAACAGATAATCGGCGCTCTAGTTATCCACGATAATACAATGATGAAGGCTCCTGCCCGGGATGAAGGGAGGCAGGGTGGAGAAGGTGTCCGCCGTTTCCCTCAAGTGGCTCGTGGGACCACAGTCACAAGTTGGTGAGGTGCCGTACCGGGTTAGGTTGTAGGCACACTTAAGTGGAGCGGTGGCGGGATCCTTGGACAGCAACGATGTGCTATTCGGTACCCTGCGTGATAGCAGTCCTCTTACGACTCCAGTGCCTCCTGCCGGTGGCTCCTGTTGAGGGTCACCACTATTTCTCTTAGACTTCTCTGATTGCTCGGGCTCTACCCTGACTCCCCTGCTTGTGGCGAGACCCCCAGGCTTTGCTGGTATCGACATTGCACCTGCTTCAACAACCACAATGTTTGCAGTTGCCAAGGCTTGTTGGTGTTTATGACGGACACCGACTCGCCAGCACATGACATCTGACATGGGACAGATCGTGCACGACTCCTGGTCTTCCTCAGCATCACCTTGTCCTCACAGCTGCAGAGTCAAGGTCACCATCAACTCTCCTGCAACTCCGACATTGGTGAACATTCGTCTTCCAGATCTACTGGTCACTCCTGAGTGACATAGACTGTCCCCTCTGCTTGCAGGTACTTCTGATCCTGAATCCACCTTTGGATTCCACCGAATACTTTCTCCTTCTCCAGCAGCAGCACTTACTTGTAGTCCTCCATTAGGTTTGACAGCGGTTTCTGACACCACTTCACACCTATGCATCCAGCTTACCTGGTGTAGGTAACATGGGTACTAGGGTATCTACAGGTGGGGTGGCTCTCCAACCGTCTGTCTTCCACTGGGTTTCTACAGGGTCCACTGAGAAGGTTCCTTGATCTTTAAAATTCTAACCACGACTTACACGTTGATTTGTACGGAGAACGCGGTTGTGTTTCCACACTGCACACGCTCTCTGTGGGGTCCCTATCTACTCACCATGGGTGGGTCCTTGGGTCCCCAGTACTTCTACATCTTCTCAACAGTGTCTTAACCCGAGTCATGGTTCTTATACCACTTTCTTAGCATATGGTTTGGCCCCCCCCAAACGTGCATCATTCCATCCAGACCGCAGGTCATCCTCTTACACTCCCCCTTTTGAGCCCACGTATTCCCTACACCTATCTTAGATTGTCTCCCACTCTAGCTTCATTTTCATTTCCAGAGTTTTGTATTCAAGCTTAGTCATGGTCCAGCTCCACCCATGTCTTGTCAACTCTATCTATGACCACCACTGCTCTCTCTGCTGTCCTGCTCCATTCCTACTGACGTCTCCACCTCCCCTCACAGGGCCGCTACTCTTTTCAGCTTATAAATCCTTGCATTCTTTGCACCCAAAGTCTTGCTCTCCATGGTTTTGGCTTGCATCGCTCCCCATACCCTCCACCTTCCATTCTATTCAGCACAGGGAAGGATATTTGGCGCCCCTGACAAAATGTCAGATGATTATCTGAGTGTTTTCTCCCGGGCAACAAGGTCAATGTTAAGGCCATTTGCTGCAATCTGGCACATTCTTTAGCCGTTTTGTGACTGAGACAGCTGCCCAAAGTGGTAGTAATTAAAAACTGACACTTTTCTGTCTTGAAACGTCATTTCCGCTTCCCAAGCAAGTGCCCGCACTGTGTAAACGGTTGTATGTCAGAATAGGGTTAACAAAAATATTGTCTGACTTTGTTTTGTAGTGTCTTATATATCGTTCACAAAAATATCACTCCATCGGGTGTAGATTTTCTACAATTATCTGAAATGGGGCGATATTTTTGTAAACGATATTTAAGATCAGGCTTTAGTTAGGCATAAATATTCTGGTACCACACTATTATGAACGTTCTACTTCACTAACGCTGCAACTTGCATTTCGCGCGTTTGTGCTTTTTTAATCCTTCGTGAAGATTTGAAATCTTTGGTGATTGTGATGCACAAGCTTGAATCAATAATACATCCATTCATAGTCTGTAATTGCAAAAGATGGAATAACCTTGGATCGAGCCCCATATTCCATTGTGATAAGTGAATGAAAGAGCCATTATAATAAATTGGTGACATAAACACAACTGGATAAATACTAGTCAGGCAAGGCAGGTATCTCTATGTTCTGCTAAAAATAGAAACCTGGTACATGCTAAGGTTACACTTATTTTGAAGCTGAAAAGACAAATCTGCAACTGAAACAAGCCCTGCGTTCAAGTTGTAATTTTTTCTCTTTGGCCATCTTCAATGGCATCTTTGTCATATCTGCTCGAGTAGTTTCACTAATTCAAATTTATTTTTAAAAAATCGAATTTCAGTGTTTGTGTTTAGCGGCCAACTTGGCATTCGTGTTTTACTGTATGCAGTGCTGCAACTGTATAACACCTTGAAGTTCAACAACTTTAGAAAAGCACAGGGATGTCACCAGGAAGCCAGCCATTCACAGATCCAGGAAATGCCCCATTAAAGTCAGATACACAAGATTCTATTTTTGTCAGGCGGTAAAATTCAGCTGTGTTTTTTTTTTGTCTTTATTTTTCTTGATAGCATATCCAGGGCTGATCTATGGGAAACATTTTCACAGGCCAGCTCTCACCATTGTACTAAGAGCACAGGGCTGAATGTAAACAATGGCTTCTCTTCCTTTCTATTCATAGATGCTGGGCCTGCCGGTCTGCACAGCACACACCACATTGCTGATGTTTACTCTGCAAACAGTCACGGGGGATCCTGTTAAAACGGGCCCTAACAACCAAGAAGGACCTTATTCAGAAAAACTCCTGAAATAATTATGTAAATGAAAGAGGGGGTTCTTGTATCCCCTCTACTTACAGGGTCATATGTGGAGCAAGATCATCGAAAACACTGGCAATACATTTGTAAGCTCAGGGACAGCGATTATTAAACAGCAGAAACATACCTGCCAGCTCACATGGTGCCACTGTGTGAGACACAATAGCAGCGCCTCCCATCACGGGTCCACCCCGTGAGGAGCCGCTTTCACACAGTGATGGGGAAAAGGTGTTTAAAACGACGTAAAATAGTGGCTCGGCACCAGCCTTAGCAAGCTTTTTTTGGGCAGGATGGGGGGTTGGTGGGGGTTGGTGTTCAAATGTGCCTGTATATACTTCTGGGCAGGAGACCCCGCCCCTTTTAAGGCTCTGCCCCCTCCTCAGATGCTGAGATTGTTCTTCAAGTAGGCACGTTTGCAGAAATGATATTGGCGCTTTATTGTATAGCGCCTATTGGTACAGAGACCTCTACTTAACAGTTTCTGTCAGTCAGCGTAATAGTTCTCAGTTAATTCACTTCAGAAGGATAAAATACTGCGTCTACACCCTCAGGATTCAACCTCATGGGCAACATGGAGAGGATGTAGCCTTACAGCTAGAATAGTCGAAATTGAACCTGGGGAACAGGGTTCGAATCTTGGTAGAGATGCCTAATATTCTGTCATTCTAGGGAAATCACTTAATCATCCGTGCCTAACAAAAATGAATGTGTCCATCTGTAATGAAACAGGTGCTCATGTAAAGTGCTCTGATATCTTCGGGTCGAGTTTGTGCTATATACAATTCTACAAAAATCTTGCTGACCCCTAACCATTCATTGTCACCAAAGGTTTCACATGTTTAATGATTTTTGAAATTCTGCTGGAGGACTGAAGTCATGTCTTCTACCTAAAGGTGTATTTAAATCCCTGTGCAATTTAACCAGTCAGCCTCTTGAAATACAGATCGTTCATAAGCCCCATAGTCTACACACGTGCAGGTCAAGATGTAACTTTGACGCAGCTCTTTGATTATCCCTGCAAATATTCTGTGCATTTACGCCTAACCAAATCTTACCTTATTTTGCAGTTTTGCAACCGGTTAAACATGTAGATTTTGCATGACAAGTTGGTGCAAATATATATTTTTTCAATGTTCCGTCAGTGTAAATGTCAGTGTAAAATTGCTGGGCACCCATGCAATTTATAAAATGTTATAGCCCTGGGAATAGCCCATTATCTTGGACATTATGGGCAAGTTGTTAAAAGACTGGTAGCAAAAAGTGGTCCCAAATTGAGTAGCAAATGTTTGCTATTGATCTTTAATTTTGAAATATGACCTGTTTACTAAAACGTGTTATCACAAAATGTTTTGAGGTTGGGGATCACAGAATGACGTGTATAAATAATGCTAATAGGGCAGGTTACTTTATTGTGAACCCCTTTGATTGGCTACAAACATAGCGACAGTGACTGCAAGGAGCAGTACAGCGCTAATTCCTCTGCTTGCATTCCCAAATGGGATTTATTTTAAGTAGCCTGTGATCTTTAAATGAACTGATGCTGCTTAAAAGATAAAAGTGTCCAGATTGGGGAAACATTCGACGTAACAGGTAGTGTTCCTCTATAGAACTGTCTGTTCCCCTGAAACTTCCTACACAAGTTAGGGGAAGGTATATTAAAGGGACACCTACACCTTTGTGAAGCACTGCTACTACTAATGCATACAATAGTAACTTGCAATTGGAGGGAATGCCCCTTTCATACCTCCTCCTATTTGAGATTCATAATGGATTGCAAAGGCCATAACAGGTTGTATATCGGAACAACACTGTCATTTAGCACGCATACCTTAACAACACAGTCCGAACCACAACTGTTTCGTTAGAACGCATTTCTTTGCTACACAGGTTGTTACAACGACTTGCCTTAGGGAAAGTGCTGGAGTTTTGATAGCATAATTTTCTATTCCAACTCCTGTCTGAGCAACAGTAAGGAAAGTGTTGGATTTAAAGTCCAACATCAGTCCAATAATGCTTTCCTTAAGCCAAGTCATTGTAATGACTTGTGTGGTAAAGAATTGCATTGTAAAGATGCTTTCATGGTTCCTTTTGCCTTGATAAGGCACAGCCTGGTTCGAGACATGTTGTAAAGGAGGTTTGCCACCATTTTGCGAGTCAGAAAGGCTTTTACAAATTACAAAATAGGGTTACTACAAATAAAAAAGCACTTTTTGATTGCTAGCCCTATGAATTTTGCAAATCCCAGGGTTTGTGACTGCAAACAGACTGTGCAATGCAATTGGGAAGGTAACATTTGAATGTTTATTAAAGAAATGGAGGACAGCATGACAAAGGGCCCAATTGATATCTTTATGGTTTGTATACTCCATCGCAATGGTGAAAAAGTGTACATACCGCCAAGATTGGGGTCCCACTGCCAAATTTATATCCAGGCAGACCTTAGGTTTAATCATGGTGGAGACTGCTCCGTCTCCACCATGATTAAACCTCACTAATGGCCTAGTAGAGTAAGGGCTATCGGAGGCAGTCCTTTAATTATACTCACCTAATTTATATCGGCAGAATTAAAGATCAGTTTTCCCTGCCTTTTACCACCAGGAAAATCCTGGCAGAAAAGGGCAGTGAAAGCTGCTAAATGCTTCCCTCGCCACGAGAGAGGACTCTCATGGCGAAGGGGTGGATATATATATATTTTTTCAAAATGAAAATACCGCTTTGGGAAAGAAAACAGTTTGGTGTATGGCTCTTTCATGTTGCTGGAGCCCCAAACTAAATTGCAAACAGCTTTGTCAGGAACCGCTTTGATGGCGCATCTTACCAGTGCTTTAGAAATGGCTTCGCAGTCATTTTTAGGTCTCGCCTAGGGATGTAGCGCATGCGCTGCTCGCTCGGCGAGACATATTGTTAATAATTGCAGTGTAGTCCCTATATTCCCAATAGGCTCAGAGCATTGGAATAATATATCCTATAGATCTGACGTAGGACTTATATCTACGAGGTCTCTATCGAATATATTTGACTTAATTGTGAGTGCCAGCTAGCTCAGAGGTCACTAGAAACTTTCTCAAGTTCACAAGAAGGGATTAGTTTCTGACAACAGCATAAACATGACAACTTTGTTTCCCCAAGATAAAACTGATCTTCAGAGTCGTGGAAACAATAGATAGATATATTACTCAGTCATTCGTGCATGCTTCGTTTCACCAGAGGTGAAGAGAAATAGAGAGACGGACGTCTTCAATACAAGATTATTTATTGAACAGTCTTCTTTCTCGTGCAGAAGAAATGAACTGCTACAATCGCGAACTGGCTGCAAAGTATAATGCATACAGCAAGAAGAGTATTATAAAATAATACTGTAAAAGCATGGTATGATTTCTAAGCCATAAAATACATACATAAATAAATAAAGACTAAAAGTACTCAACTGGTGCTTCTAAAATACACCTACCCCGATTTACCTAACCTAAGTCTAGTACGAAGGAAGAAGTAAGTGTGGTGTAGCATGAGTTTAGTATTCTTTTGCCAAGAATCTATCCAAGATTTCTCTTAAGGTCTAATCAGCTCCGTACCTTGGTTTAGAATGAAGGAGGTCAGTCTTAGGACTCGACTTCCTAACACCCTGCAAGGGGAGCTTGGAAACACTGGAGCTGGATTTCTCAGCAAGAGAAAAGGCAGCATCTCTCTCATTGCGTCTGCTGGAGGGTCGGCTTCCTTCGGCACTTGCAGTAGTGAGATGCGTCGGGCAAGTAGATAGTCGACCTGCTCCAAACCACCGTGTGTTTGCTAGGGCAAGTGTGGAGTTTGACGTAAAGGTGGACATAATAACATCATCGAAGAGTCTCAGTTATTTGAAAACTCCATGAGTTCTTGGATAAATAATATTCAAGTAAGGGGAAGTCCCTAACTGCTGAAGCCGAGTTTTCCAAGAAATCATTGTGGATTTTCGCAACTAGTGGAAGTAGCCAGGCCGTATTTGGACTGCATGAGCCATGTCTAAATATGGTTATGATTTCTATGTCTATATAAGGACATGGTGAATTATACCTATTTAAGTGCATGAATCAGGAAAATTACACTAGGGTCCTAAAATGCTATACAACAGAATGAGATTTCAGAAGGGGACTTGAAGCCATTGTTCATTGGCTGGCATCACCGTTTATGCTAAACGGTGGCCTGCCAGTGGAAATTTGTTTTTTTTGTTGCTGCCCTTTCCCCTTTTCATCCGGCCCATCCGGACAGGAGCGTCTGCTTTGCGGCTGTCGCAAAGCAATTTCTTATCTTTAGGGGACCAACTGCTTTCACTCAGCATTGTGCTTATTTTTGCATTGAGCTTTCACTTAAAGTGAAAATGAAAACGCAATGCAAATATAAACAAGCGCCTTAGTGAAAACAGATGGAGAGCGCTTGTTTACTTTACCATTTAAGTTACAGCATGAGAGCTGTCTGGGCTGTTCTAGTAGAGCTCCGCACACAGGGGCCGACGGCTGAACAATAAAGTATTTATTCACATACTCAGACAGAGGCAAATGGGAAGGTCTGTTTAATTACTTGCTCTTTGGGGTCTTCCTCCTCTGTGGCAGCACAGCAATCCCCTGGGACATTAACACCCCATTGTCACGCAGTGACACACTGGAATTCACAATACCAGGCCATTCGTGGGTACTTGACTACCTCAGAGGCACTGCGGCGTCTGCAGCACTGACACCAGGAAATACAGACACCTCAGATGCTTCGGGTCCGGACATTGTAAAGCCACAAGGAGGTGCTTTGCGCATCTTATTGGAATAGCACTCTGTGGAATTAACCTCCTCTGCCTCCTTTTCATATATAAAATAAACCTGAATTAAGACAAAGGCCACAAGCATATATTTCTGGAATCGCAGTGTAAAGCGCCTTGCTATCAGAGGTGATATCAGAGAGCTGCAGGGAAACCAGAAGGCATAGGTTCAGGAAATTCCTGTTATTTTGCTCAATCTTATTCTGAGATCGATATAAAAAATTAAAAAAGGGTTCCGTTGGGTAGTAATTCATTTCTATTAGTATAGTCAACCCCAACCACCGTGTTTCATTTTAAATCCTGAGTTTTTCCAGACCAAGCACTATGGATTACTGCCCCTATTCCACCGCAGTTTGTGTTGCCTTTCTTCATGACCCCTCCCATTGTCTGTGTTCACTTTGTTACCACCCCCTCCCTCCTTTGTTTGTGTTGCCTTTCTTCCCGTCACATCCCACCTTAGTTTGCATTGCCTTGGGCAATGAGAACCTTTAAAAAGATGCTACAACTACTGAAAAACACCTTAAATCTAGGACAATAACCTACTGATCTGTCACATCCTATATTTTTACGTGCACTTCAGTTCACCTACTTGTTGTACCACGGACAGGCCACTTTGCTGTCTCGGGTGTAACATTTCCAGACCATGTTTGTCTACATGCACCTTACCAGAACTAGACTTATCATTAAATTCAAACCCCTACGTGAAACCTTTCATGCGCATACCACATTAAACCGCTCCAAACAGGTTTCACTTTCTGCCAGTGTTTGACCCTTCTTGACTGGGCAAATTTTTTGCACATTTATATAGCATGACGCTGACTTTAAGAGTGCTTGATTTGAGCACCAGTTATACTACACAAGTATAATACAGCTGAGCTCTCGCAACTACAGTATGGTATCAAAACTTAGTACAATGACAAATGTAATACAGTGGACAGAAGCAGATTCTTTAGTGTTTTTCTTGTCACAGCAAGATGAAGATTTATTGTATCCAGACTTTGAAGAACAGTCACAGTAAGCCGACACGTGTTTCGTCGTGTACAGGTGAGTCAACACGACTCTTCAGGGCTGGTGATACAAAAATAACGTATGCTTATTCAGTTGCGCGTCTTATCACTTAAACATACTACATTTCGTGACAAGGGTGCATCACACATGCAGTTGTGATGTGCGTCTTATTTCACATGTTGTGGGTGTGATTAGTGATGACGTTAAACATCTTAGGGGTGTACCACTGCAAGGATGTGAGTGGCAGTCCTCGAGTGGTAGTGCACTGGGAGTGAAGTGAGGTAATGGTTCCAATTCTGTGTATAACAAGTGTTAGCACACACACGGTAATCCTGCACTCTGAAGATTGCGGCGTAAGTGACATTTCATGCTAGTGTGAGCAGTCTCGAGTACAACCAGTGTTCAAAATAATAGTGATAAGTTCAATTGGGGCGTGTGAGCGAAGTGGACAGTTTGAATTATCGGTAGTGCCTAAAGTGAAATAAGGTAAAAAAAGGTAAAAAAAAAGGAAGAAAAAAGGACCTCTCTCTCTGAAAGGTAGAGTGATTACCTTTAAGTTCAACTCCGATCGAGTGAGTTGAGAATAGTCTGGGACTCGTAGTGGCTTTCTTTGTAGGTAGATAAGAGAGAGGGTGGGGGGAAAATAAAAGAACTCATGAGGAAGGCATAAGAAAGGGAAAATGTCCATGGACACCTATGTTCACTAAAGAAAAATGGAAAGGTAAAGGAAAACTATTCGAACGTATTCTTACCACTAAATGTTTGTGTCCATATATATTAGTAAGTAGGATGGTACATCCAGTTAGGTAGGGTGCAAGAAATAGATCTCGCTGTTATGTTCCGCCCAGGATGGGGGGTCAGGTTTTCAGAATTTCGCACTGTAGATAAGGAAAACATAAAATGCAAATGCCATCAGGCTAGAGATGGAGTGTATCGCGTCGTTCCAAAACTCGTTTGAGGCGGAATTCAACAAAAGATAGATGGCATGCTAAAATCAACATGTACCTTAATACGGGTGTGTATAAGGCAGTACCGGGAGGGGATCCATCTGTTGAGGCACTTATGAAAAACGGGTACATTTTTTCAATCGCGGTGCGCTGTGGAAGGAAACAAAAATGTGTGCGCACGCATTAGAAATGCGAAGAGTTACATGGGAATTCTAGAAAAAGGAAAGACAAGGGCAAGGATAAACACGGTCATTGCCGGTTTGGTTATCAAAGGTGGTTAAGCCCAGGTCGTGTACGTTCTTTAGACACCTACAGAGGGGATTCGGTTATCATAGGGAGAGTGTAAAAGCTTACCAGTAGTGCGGTATCCCTCCTCCGTTGTTTCCCGGTCGCCGTCTTTCGTAAACGGACACGTGACCGGAAGGGAGATGGCTAATTATAGAAGTTTGGCAGTAGAAGACGTCTATTGCGTGCTGTAAAACGGAGCCGCCATCTTTAAGAAGGGAGCTGTTAAGGCGATATGCTTAGTACTCGAGTTATTCTGTGAATATTAGACGAATGGTAGTGTACAGACGTACCATACATGGTGAAAGGAAATATAAGCGAGTATCATGGCAGAATATGAGAAATACCTCAGCCTGGATGGTGGTCCGTCGAAAACAAGGTTATAAAGACCACAGTATTTAGTCTGTCAAAACCGTACATCCAAGTCTCGGTCTGAGTATCCTGTGGATGAGTCTGTATTGGATCGGTCAGTGAGGAGCTATGGTAGTGGCCAATGACAGGTGTGAACCGGTGCCCATCGATATTGTGATAGTGATAGAAAAACAATGTTATAGACGTCTATTTTGGGGGTGGAAAGTGCCATATCACCGAACACATTTGTGACCTTGCTCATCCTATTATCAACATTACTACATTCTGCGGTATCTGCCAAAAGGTGTGGTTGGTCCCACGTGAGAGACCATAAACAAGTACAATGTAATACAATACAGTATATCATAGAGTGTGCATATGACAGTACATACTATTAAGCTTAAACTTCATTCCACAAGGCATAGTTATCAGTAAAAAAGTTTATATATGGTGATGTAAATCTGTGAGTAGTTACTATTAGGATTGCAGGATAAATGTCTCAATTCGTGGATCCCAAAGGGTAACATCTAGTCACCCAGGAAATATTGAAGCTCAGGGTCATAGTTTAGCCCATGTTCCACGCTTTGTAAGCGCATGATCCATGTTGCTTCTCTACGTCTGAGTGTCAGTTCTCGGTTGACCCCCTGATGTTGAGGGGGATCATGTCAATCCCAAAGACACGCACTTTGATGTCATCCTCCAATGGTTGACATTCAGCTATGTGTAAGGCTACTGGGTATCTGGGATCTCTTTTCTGGATGGCTCTCATATGTTCAGCAATTCTTTCTTTAAGAGCCCTGATTGTACTGCCTACATAAATCTTGCCACAATGGCATTCAATTATGTAAACTACGAATTTCGTTAGGCAAGTGATGTTGTGTTTAATTTTATATATTGTACCTTCCGGGCCCTTGAACGTTTTAGTGGCATGTTTACCCCAAATACACATGGAACAAAAACCACATTTGTGGAATCCTAGGCCTCGTGTGGTCAGCCAGTCCCGAGCTGTAGTATTTGGGGGAACTGTGGGGCTCAATTTCTTTCTCAGAGTAAACCCCTTTCTGTATGTGATAGAAGGTCTGTCTGGAAGAAATTCTTTCAGAACAGGATCTTCTGTTAGGAGTTTCCAATGTTTATTAAAACTCTTTCTAGTGGTGTGGTTGAGTGCGTTAAATTCTGTTATTAGTCTGATTTGCTGGCCGGAGGATTCTTGCTCCGCGCGTGTCTTTAAACAATCTGGTCTCGGGATGAGTCTGGTCTTTTGTTCTGCTTTCTTGAGGGATGCATTCGAGTATCCTCTCTTTCGAAATCTGTCTTGCATGTTGGAAATGCAATTTTCAAATTCAGTGGGTTCGCTACAGTTACGTCTGGCTCTTAGAAATTCTCCATATGGGATGGACCGTAACTGGTGTTCAGGGTGGAAACTAGATGCGTGGAGTATAGAGTTACAGGAGGTGGGTTTCCTGAACAAATTAGAGTGTAGTAGGTTGTCCTTCACATAAAATTCAAGGTCTAGAAACTCCATATTTGTGAGGCTGTGTCGCATGGTGAAGCTAATTTCCCACGTATTATTGTTCAGATGTTCAAAGAAGGAAAAAAGTAATTCCTCAGAACCTGAGCATAAAAGAAAACAATCGTCGATGTATCGTCCCCAAAAGACTATGGAGTCGACGAATTTAATTCCTTTGGTGCCCCAAATCAAATCAGCCTCCAAAGCCCCCATGAAGAGATTAGCGAAGGAGGGTGAAAACTTGGAGCCCATGGCTACTTCCTTTTTCTGTCGATACCACTTTC
The DNA here is from genome assembly GCF_964263255.1 of Lissotriton vulgaris. NCBI lineage: Eukaryota > Metazoa > Chordata > Amphibia > Caudata > Salamandridae > Lissotriton > Lissotriton vulgaris. Next base: position 1,550,000,018 of record NC_141685.1, read on the forward strand.
GATCAAAGATAAAGAAATTGTTATCCAGGATAACGGTCATCATATGTAGTAGCATGTTGGTATGTGCCCAGAGTGAGGCCGGTCTGTTAGATAATAATTTGGTAATGGCTGATATACCCAGTTCAGGATTAATACTGGTGTACAAAGACACCACATCCATGGTTACCAGTATGGTGTCTCGTTGCCACTCTATGTCTGACATGATGCTTAGTATGTGTTTGGAATCTTGGATATAAGATGGTAGGTTCTTGACTAGAGGTCCCAGAAAAAGATCAACATATTCTGCGATTCTTTCGGTGGGACCCCCAATTCCCGATACTATCGGTCTCCCAGGAGGAAACGGTAAATTCTTATGAACTTTCGGCAGAGTGTACAGCCAGGGATACGTGGGTCTGAAGACTTTAAGGTAAAGGTACTCATTGTCATCCAGAAGACCAGATTGTTTCCAGTTGAGTAGAAGTCCATTAAGTAGAAGTGTTAGAGGACCCATGGGGTTATGGGTGAGTAACTCATAACATGAGTCATCATTGAGTTGGCCATGGATCTCGTTGTTATAGTCGGCCAGATCCATGACCACAACATTACCCCCTTTGTCTGCCTCCCTGGTGATGATGTTGGGGTTATTGCTTAAAGTGGAAAGTGCTAACCGTTCCCCTTTGGTCAAATTGTCCTTGTATTTAAACTTTGTGTTTAGGTTCTTGGTATTAGTTCTATTCAAATCTTCAAGTACATGTCTATGAAAGTTGTCAATCACATTGCCCCCTGATAACGTTGGGGTCCATTTGGATTTACTTTTCAAACCACTCGCCATACTGTAGTCAATTTCAACATCAAGCTCCTCAAGTAATCTTTCCATTTCAAGGGGACTATCTTCCCTATCCGTTAAAGAAAGAAGCAGGTGTGTAGACTGCACATCTTTAATGGTCAAAGATACATCATCAAAAACATTCGGAATGTGTCTAGATTGTCTCTGGGTGTCCTGTTGTCCAGCAAAATGTTTTTTGAGTTTAAGATTGCGTATGAACTTGAAAATATCAATCTTAGTCTGGCACATGTCACCAGTAGCATAGGGATTAAAGTTCAGGCCTCTACTAAGTAAGGAGATCATGTCTGGTGTCAGAGGATGTGAGGAGAGATTGATAACTTGTACTGTGTCAACTAGTGTGGTTAGTTCCTCTGTGTCCCTGATCTCAGTTTCCTGCAATAATCTTCACTTGTTCCTGCGTTTGCCCCTATGGGGTTTGGGTCTGTAGCGACCCTTGGTGGTTGTGTCCTGTTGCCCTTCCTGACACGTTCCATTTCTAAAAAAAAGGTTGAGCTATGGGCCTCTGTATTGGCTAGAATTTCATTCTCAATATCGCTGAGTCCGGTAGAGCTCAGTGAAGTGGTGCTGGAATTGACAGAACTGGTGGTGGTAGATCTACCTGTCTGTGAGCTAGCTTTGGGCTTAGTGATCAGAGAATCATATTTTCGATCAAAGGTGTAAATTCTGCCATTCTTATAGTCTGCCTCATCTCTCTTGATCTACACAAGTATGCCTTTTTCTTTTATTTTAGGCTAGGGGAGATTAAGTGATTTGCCCAGAGTCACAGAATGTTGAGCGTCGATGCAGAGATTTGAGCCTGGTTCACTAGTTTTGAAGTCGGTAGCTGTGACCGATAGGCATATCCTCATTTACCAACTGGGAAATGCTGCAGGTCCGGTGTAGTGGTCTCTAGCAGTGCCTTGTTAAATTGATTCTTTAAGTGCTGTTGCACTGAAATTGGTGTCACGCTGATAGGCAGGCACTGATCCTCTTTTTTTACAGATTCAAGGGGCTCAGTGCAGTTTGTAGTCTGAACTGTGTGTCGCTGCCACCAGTCAAGGACAGTCACAAGCTGGTCCGAACCTTTAAAGAAATCTCACCTACACATATGTTCCTCTATAACCCCCAACACAAATGGCAGGAGGGCAGGTAAAATGTTGCTTACTTCCCAAGCCATATGGCACCTGCGATTTAATGCCCGGGAGGAGAGGGGCAGGCTGCTGCAGTGTTGGGGCAGGAGATAGGCAGAACTTTCAAAACACTGTGGGGTTGCATGTGGACCGGATGAGGAACCACTCTGCCATCCGTCGCCTCAGAGCCAATCAGGTGCACTGCTTGCACAGATGGCAGAGGTCACAGCAGTCAAGGTATGGACCCCGGGATCAATGTCAGAGCGCTGTACTTGTTTATGCCACAGACTGCGATAGACCACCTGGTACGCAGCTCCTTATAGATAAAGAGTTGTTTATGAGCTGTAGTTTGAGAGTCAGCACAGCGCTCTTACGGACAGCATGCTTGCTGATTAAATTGAAGTCCAGTTAAGCACATCTTGTTGGGTGGACCTGGGGTGCTATAATGTGTGTCTAACACATTTTAGTGCGGTGCTGCTGACACCACAGTAAAATGCTTTAGTCTGGCACCTGATCTGTGGTACTTGGCAGGACTGTGTCCTAAAACTTCATTTATAATTAATTATGTTAAATCCTACATTTTTCGTGTGCCCCGGAAATGATAAATTTCAACCCTGCAGCTCTCACCTGCGCAGCACCATTCCTACTTACGAGATATGGTCAGTAACGGGCACACGCTATGCAATGCAATAAGTGTTGCTTTTGGTTTGTAAATAACAATGGCTTTTAATTTTTTTAAAGGCTTTGCCATTTACATTGCCAATAGCTCCAAAATTCGCAGTTGCGAGACCCATTGCATTGTAAATGCTTGATTAAATTTGGCAGGCAGAGCAGAGCAGTCTTGGCTTTGGCAGATGTTAAGTCCTTTAGAAGGCCAATTGAGATTACTCTGACAGCCAAAGCATAAGTCGGGCTCAAAGTCTTAGTAATGACAGGACAGTACAATTAAGTAGGCATCCATGGGAAAATAAGATGATATGTGAACTTCAAAGAAAATGACAACCACCATTTGTACGAACCACATAGCAAGTAAGGCAGATCATTATAGGACACACACCTTTTTCTTTGTGCATAACAATTATATATGAAAAAACCTAAAGATAAATCAGTACAGATGAAAGCTACTAGTCTACTGTCTGCTTAAAAAAATGCATATATTCTAAGTGCTGCTCTGAAGTGCCCCTCAGCCTGTCAGAGAAAGGCTACCATTAACTCCTTCGACGCTCATGACGAGCTCAGCTCGTCATGGTGTACACCTCCATACACTCATGACGAGCTGAGCTCGTCATGAACAATGGGGATCAAAGCTTTCCAGCACAGGAGGAAAATAACACTAGCAGCGATGGTGTTAACAGAAGAAAGAACAAAGTAGCCACGTAAAGAGAATGTACTAAATCTGGTCCTGAATCAGTTAAGATAAACAACAGATTTCACCAGCAATAAGTTAAACTAAAAAATGATTAAATGGTGGCAACATCAAGGAAAACTAGAGCAATAATAAGAATTAGCTTGGTGCCTTTCATCAAAATTGGATTTTAGGTAGGCATATATTAGGAGGGACGGCTATTTTATGCATGACTAAAGCTTTGACACTGCAGAGTTAATCTTGGTTTAAGGTGCAAGGTACTTAAGAAACCACCTTGACATGATGTACATTTCAGACCGATCACAGAATCCATTGCTGAATGAGGCCCACACACATAAACATTGCTGTTAGTCTGAGGTATCACCCCCTTATATTCAGTTTGCAAAACAAATGAAGGAAACTGGGCCAAATTGGTATAGCAATTGTTGAGTTAGTAAGGGTTTAAGGTTTGCTACTGTTGTTCAGATGCTCATAGACATCGTACAAAATACAATGTGTTCAGATCTTGAAATAAAAAATGAAATACAGTGGTAAAAAAAGAATTTGTTACCACTAATAATCAAGGCCGGACTGGGAACCGAAACCGGCCCTGGCAAACTGCTCGGGAGAAGAGGGTGTAGCCGAGCTGTTTGCCAAGGCCATTTTCTGCCGATTTTGTTACAGGGTGCCGATATTGCAGCTTTGCTGCAAAACTAACACTCGGCAACAAAATTGCCCCCCAGGGGCCCAAAATCAGCCCACCACTCTGGCGGCCCCACTAGGGAAAAGCCCGGTGCCCGCTACAGCAAGTCCGGCCCTCCTAATAATCATAGATTAAACCCCTGCAGGGTCTGTTATCAACATCCTGGCATAGATTTTCTAAACATTTCAATGTGTGCTGAAGTAACGCACAGGATAGGTATGAGACAGAGTATAGAAATAGTTGTACACTAAAAGTAGATGTGAAATGGGACAAAAAGAACCCTGCATTCTGTGGTACAAAACCCTCATAACCCACACTGGCATAAAAGGGCAGCAACATCGCAAACACCCTAGCACAGAGGTTGTCAAATTTTTTGATGCCGAGACCCCTTGGTAAAACTAATTTAGGGGTAAGGAACCCCCTTAAGACAAAAATCTCTAGAACCTGATACTCCTCAGCATCGACAACTATCAACAACCAAAAATTCCCCCAATTACCACAGCAAATAATTTTTACGGTGGGGAGATAATAACAGTGTTTAGCAAACTAAAGGTCATTAAGCATGGGGGTGTAGTCAAAGGTGAAACAAAAAAAAGTGCCTCATTTATCAGGAATTGGCGTAGGGTAGCACCGCAAGTTTTCTTGCTGCGCTGCCCTATGCCAATGTGAAAGGGCAGGAATGCACCGTATTATGAAATATAGTGCATTCCTGTCCTTTTCCCTTGCATTGGGCTCACAAATTGCTGCTAGCACCAACATAGGTAGAATTGTTTTTGTACAGGAAGGGGCATCTTCCTTAACAAAAACAATCTAGAGAGGCATTTTCCTCTTTCTCCGTCAACTGCAGAATGCAGCACACATGGAAAGAGGAAAAAAAACTATGAGAAATGAAAACATTTCGCCTTGTAACACCTCCACTAGGGAGGCGTCCATTTTGGAGCTACCCCAGCTTTACATGATTTAGTAAATATGGGGCAGCATTAAAATTCATGGGTGTTGCATGGGAACCCCGTGAAAAGCCCATGGAACACCTCCTTGGCGCAACGGTGTGACATTTGCTGCTATATCTTACTCCATATCTGTGAGGCCATGCAAAGCCCTGAAGGGGGACTTTGCACAGCCTCATAGGTATGGTTGAGATGCTTGCGCCACCGGATCATCAAAAAGTGATGGTCTGGCAATGCAAGCCTCTCATAAATGAACCACAAAATATTCTGTACGTTTTCACCATCAGGTATCTGCATAAAAGAAAGGGCAGTGTAAATGAAGAATACATGTAAAAAGTTGTTACTCAGTAGGAAAGTTACTGTAGTACATTATGAAATCCCTGTTAGTTAATGCACTGCAGAGGTCTGTGTGTAACCAGTGAGCTAAGGAATTAAATCTTGATAGGTGCAGTGGAGAATAGTAATGTGTATTTTTAATGCTACAAGGTCACAGCTTGTGACAGAAAGCACTGTGAATATGTAAGTTAATATTTTACACTTGCATTATACACAGTATAAGATAGAATGCTGCAAAACATGCAAATAGTTTTACGATAAAATGGGGCTGCCAAAATGTAGATTTTGGTAATACCAGAGCGTATGTAATGCAATAGCATTTTTTAAATACCTGTCCCTTTAACACCTCTTTAGGAGTACTCAGGGCTGTGTAAATGTGGTTCAAATTAAAAGCAAGCACTTGCCAGCCCAGTAGTCAACTCTTTGTACTTCCACTTAAAAAACAAAAATCCTTGTCATCGCAAAGCTCGGAGTGATTTGATCAACTAAAGCCAGAACCGATCGAAGCATCCATTACACTTGCAGATTAACTGATAAGGCACATTTGCATTTCATTCATGCAAGTAGCTGATAACGATCTAAATTAACCATACCAGGAGAGATGAATTTTAACCCAAAGGAAAGCAAATGTTTTGGATAGCAGGGACAAGTGAAGTTGAGGAATGCGTGACCCCATTCCCAGTACTCCACGGCCCCCCTGGGGGTCACACCTCACAGACTGAAGACCTCTGCCCTAGGATGTGACAAAGCTAGATCAACTAAAGCCATATTAATACAGCATGACCTGGCTTTACATGGAATCCTGCCGCCATGTGAAAACAGGAGCAACTAACGGGAAAAGGTAAATTGTGTGATTTTTCTATGTGAAAAATGTGTTATTTCTGCGAAACAGCACATAGTGTGTGATTTACCCTTGGATTGTTGTCTGTGACTAGAACTTTGTTCTGGCGAGAGTGAATCGAGTATATAAAGCTCACACCTACAATTGCTTCCCTTGTACTCTTTTACATAACTAGATTGTGTCTAGCTTAGTGCAAACATAGCATTTTTACTACAAGTGTGACTAATGACATCATTATCATGGGTTATATATCAAATATAGTGCTGCACAATTTTTTGCTGTTTGAGCTATACACAGCTGCAGATTTCAGCATTATGTTGCACAAATATGGGTAAATATTGGTTCCAATGCCTTCCCTTTGGGCACTAGGCATAGTTGGGCATACAAGTATTGGAACACTGGTGAAGACTGAAAAAAACAGAGACCAGATTGAGATCTTACATATTTTGGGGGCAGAGGGACTTTTAAGATGAATATTCTCATCATGTCCACTTACCAGGATATTGACAATGAATGGGGCATGTTCAAACTAGGAACAATTAGATCAATTAATCCTTCGACATACTTCAGCAATTCTAAACCTGTTACACCGAAATAGTAGAGGCAAGATATTAAGGGGCTTATTTACAAGCCGCTTTCCCCTCCAGTGCGCCACTTTTTCCCATGTTAAAAGTGGCACAATGGTGGAGCAAGAAGCTTGTAAATAGGCCCCTAAGTACCTACTGGCTCTGGTGAAATAAGATGCCACTCTCGTTAATAATCCAAACACTTAATTAAATTAAATTCCAAACTTAAAGTTACAATTACTGTGGACTTGGACACATAACCAGCAGAAACTGGTGATCTCAAGAGGCCTTGCAAAGATCAGGAATGGTTAATAATTAGCCCGGACCTCAGAGACAGGGAACACATGACCCAGAGCTTGTGGGGATTCTCTGCAAATGTAAAGTACACAAAGACTGATGGGGAAATCAGAACAAGCTATGAACATTCAAGCAGCATTGCAAACCGGGTATGACATTTATAAGATGTTCCAGAGTCTTGTATTGTATTGAGCTTAAATCACAGATGCATCCTGCCACAAAGACATTGGCTACATTTATTAATGTGCGTAGATTATTCTTATTTTCTATTTTACCACCATTTGTTTAAAAGGAAAGCATCCCTCTAAGCGTTCTGAACAAATGATTCATTCTAAGTTTGAATTTGGAAGTTGCTGCATGAAATGTCCTCTACTAAGGAGGTGGCTAGTATTTACCCATCTGCTGTCCAAACAGGACATGACCTCAGCTACTTGCCCAGCACCTGCACAATAGTATATAATCTCTACTGTATAGTTGGCCTTAGGCCAAATAGTAGAGAGAATGTACAGTTTTACCATCAGCCTCATAAATAGTGTGAAGAAGGTCTTTATTTAGCCGGCCATGAAGGAAAAAAGGGCGCCAGGCACTAGTAGGGTGGTGGCCTTCTTGTAATGGGAATTCAGCATGCGTAAAGCATTTCAAAGCACATGCACATAGAAATATTCAATAGTTTTTACAAAGTTAAGTGCATGAATTAAGCTACCTGTTTACAGATAAAAACAGGAATATAAATTTTGAATAAAACATCATGTTATTTTAAAATATGAAATGTATGAATCAAACTTTCAGGAGCTTCAGGATCTGGCATGAAGGTACTTTGCACTGCAGTCTAGGAGTATTTGGCTGTATGCAAAGAATAAAGCCTATGGATTTAAAACATGTTACATAAATGTATTATTCACTTATGAGAAATTTTTTTTTTAATCTGGTGGTTTTTCTGGGCTGGACTATTTTTGGATTTCTTATGGAAGGCCTTGTGCTAGCTTTAGGATTCTTTTTGCCAAAGGTATTTTTATTAAATGTTCCAGCAAACATTCTGAGACAATACCATCACAGCCTCCCTCGCAGGTGGTTAGTATAATTCAACAGAGTTCTAATTGCTGAACAAGGTGAGTTCCCCGTAAACAACAAACGTTTTTCTCAATGAGTGGCATAAATATGGGATACAGTTTCTGGTGGTAGTGGAGCTTGGAGCGGGTTCTATCAAGCATATTCTGCAGATGTTTTACCTTTTTTTTTCCTGTGATGATAATTTTCCTATCCCTTCCCGCCGGAAGGTGCTCAAGGGAGTGAACAAAAATCATATATAAACATTTCCCAAGTGGGAGTCAACATAAATGGAAAACAGAATAACCCTCCCCTGCACCCACCCCTACTGTGGTGGCGGCAAAATTCGTACACTGAAAGTGTCTTATGGAACTAAATCTCTAGTCAAAATTGAAAGCGATGAAGGGCTCTAATGGTGGAAGGACAAACAGCTGAGGGGAGACCCCGTGAAAGAAAAGTGACTTGGCGGCCCCATTTGAGTTCAAAACTCTTATAGTTATCTCTGAAAATGTCTGACTTGCGTTCTAAGCTGAGCAGCTTCCACAAACGTGAGTGCCATAGGGAAATAGCCAGTGCTTCTTTCCTCTTCCAGGAGCTGCCAGGGTAATCTTAGCTGCTCCTATACAAAGCCACATAATCATTTTATCGGCTCTGGTCTGGTGTTCTAGGGAGGAGTCACGAAGCCCCAGAAGGATACCTGCCATGGTGGGGGGGGGGGGGGGGGGGGGGGGGGGGGGGGGGGTGTTCCCTGCATGTACTTTATGTGTGCCTGAATTTCTTCCCAGAAAGGGTGTATAGTCGGGCAATCCCACCATACGTGTTGTAAGTCCCTAAGTAATCTGCACCCTCTACAGCACCTATCGGAGGTGGTGGGTCTGCCTAAGCTTGGATGGGTGTAGGTACCAGTCCATCATCGTCTTCAGGTGAGCTTCCTGGAGTTCTGTGGAATGATTAAATCTTATGATGTCGGACCATAAATGCGTCCATTCTTCATCAGAGATAGCACGCTGTAATATGTCTTCCCACATGGACATATACTGTGGGAGCAGGGATAGAGTGGTCTTAAATAGGAAGTTATATATGAACAAAATCCCCCCTTCATAGAAGTAGTTTTGGTGAGGAAGGCCTCACATTTTGTGAGAGGCCGCATAGCTGCTTCTCGTACCTGAGGTGTAAGGGCCCAGTGCATCAATTGAGTACAGTGGTATCTTTCTGTGTTCTCTATTTCATAGTCCCATTTGCAATTATCAAAAGTGAGTGGATCAAAGTTGTGAAACAGATGTGTTAATGCCAGGCATCCTCCCTTCCTCCTGACATCAAAGAGCCCCTCATGTAGGGCCCGGGAGAATGCTGGGTTAAAATGGAGTGTTGTAAATGTAGAGGAGAACAAAGTCCACTTGTCATCATCTGCGACTGAGTTCCTTACTCTTACGGTGGTGCGCGTGGGAGTGCTAATTTACGTATTCTTAGGTCCGCCCTTTTTGGGGCTCCAGACCAAATCCCATATAGTCCTCCCCATCACACTACGATCCACATGTAACCAATGTTTGTCGGATTCCTGTTTGACCATTCAACCAGTACTCTCAACTGTGCCGCTTTGTAGTATAAGTGAATGTCCCGAAGGCCAACTCCCCCCTCCCAGCGAGAGTGATGCAGTAGGGAGAAGGAAAAGCAAGCGCGCCCCCCAGCTAGATAAAGCATAGGATCATAGCCTTCATTCGATTGAAGAAGTCCCCCTTCAGCTCTATAGGCATGGCCTGAAATACCTAAAGGAGCTCATGGAAGAAGTGTCTTTCGAAACACGGCGACCGGGAAACAACAGAGGAGGGATACCGCACTACTGAGCACCGCGAATGTGAAAACGCACCCGTTTCCATAAGCGTTTTAGCAGGTGGATCCCCTCCCGGTACAGCCTAATACGCACCTGTATTAAGCTCTAATTCTTGAAATACTTACCTACCCTACTGGGCGATACATAGAAGCAAGATTAATTTCTTGCTCCTTACTTAACCTGACGAACCATTCCAGTTAATTAGCTTATCTAAGGATATGAACACGCAGTGAACGCTACTACGAGTACCAGACTAATCTCAACTCACTTAACCCGAGTTGAGTCTAAAGCCCTGAAGAGTCGTGTTGACTCACCGAAGCACGACGAAACACGTGTCGGCTAACTGTGACTGTTCTTCAAGTCTGGACACATTAAATCATCATCTTGCTATGACAAGAAAAATACTCAAGAATCTGCTTCTGTCTGTTTAATTGCTTTTGTCATTTGTACGAAGTTTATTATACCCTATTGTAGTTGCGAGAGCACAGCTGTGTATTTGTTGTTAAGTCATTGACTTTTTTAGATGGTTAAGGGCTTTTTTCCGTCTGCTCTTCACGCACTACCCATCGACTTACTTACACCACACACTGTAACGTAGAATTTGAGGCAGAGCGCCCCTAGTATCTGAAATCTCAAAAAACCCCTGTACAGCTGGCTTCATGGAAGAAGTGTCATTTTCACGTCGTGTATACAGCCTAACCTGGATAGGAAAAGGGACTTCCACTTTGTAAGCTCTGTTTGGATGCACGCAAGGATGGGGGGAAATTGGCAGCATATAGTCCCTCTATTTTGGGTGTTAGCTGGACCCTCAAATACCGAATAGAAGAAGCAGCCCATGGCAGAAGTGTGAGAGACTGAAGTCTGTGGACTTCTGCTTGTGGGAGAGTGAGGTTGAGAATATACGATTTGTCTAAGTTTATTTTAAATCCTGTTACTGCTTCAAAGCGCTCTAGTTCCGACTGTAAGTGTTGGAGGGAAGTAGCGGGCTCAGAGAGGGACATGAGTACATGGTCTGCATATAAGGAGATTTTATGTGATTCCCCTGTGAATGGTAACCTCCGGATCCCAGGATTTGCCCTGATTGCTAGTGCTAATGGTTCAATACTGAGGGCAAAGAGTAAGAGTGAGAGGGGACATCCCTGTAGGGTACCACTAGAGTGGACAAAGGAGGAAGATTGTACCCCGTTTACTTCCACTCAAGAGCAGGGGTGAAGATAAATTGCTCGAATCATATTAGGAAATTTAGGTAAGAATCCGAATGCTGTAAGTGTGTAAAATAGAGAAATCCAGTCAACCTTGTTGAAGGCTTTCTTAGTGTCAAGTCCTACTAAAATTACAGGGATTTGGTGTCTGTTGACCTTCTCTATCAGGTGTATAATTCAGCGAGTGTTATCGTGTGTTTGAGGTCCTTTGATAAATCCTGACTGATGATGGTGTATGAGGTCAGGCATGAGATTGTTTAGCCGTTTTGCTATGATAAAGTGTACAGTTTTGCATTAAGATTTAATAGGGCACTAGGTATATAAGAAGCACAGCGATGAGGGTACTACCTTGGTTTGGGTATAACCAAGATCATGGCCTCGGACATGGTGCCAGAGGTCTCACTGTCCTTTGCCATCTTGTTAAAAAGTCAGGCAAGGTGGGAGCTGATGTCCGGTGCAAACGTCTTGTAGAAGAGGGCGGTATATCCGTCCGGTCCGGGGGCTTTGTGTGGGTTAAGGTCTTTAATGGCAGCGGTGACGTCTTCTACGGTAATATGGGCGGTGAGCAATTTGTTCCATTCAGAAGACACCTGGGGAAGAGGCAATGTCTCGAGATAGTCCTGTTGGGTCTCTGAATCTAGGGTCTCCCCAGAGAATAAGTTTTCATAAAAGGAACCAAAGATCTCAGCTTTGTACTCGTCTTTATGTTTAATTTCCCCAGAGGGGTCCTGAATGCCACCTATGTACTCTTTCTCACGTTAATCTTTTAGCTGTCTGGCAAGATGTTTACCAATTTTGTTGCCCTGGGTATATGATAAATGTCATAGTTTGAGGAGCATGAACTCTGCCCTATTATTATATGTAGCCCGGTTTACCTCAAAGCGCCATTAGATTGCGTAGGGTTTGCCTCGTGGGGTTCAATTTGTGGGCATGTTCTAAAGTAGACAGCTCCGTCGCCAGTTGCTCCCTCTCGCTAGTGCGTTGTGTATTTAATGCTGCATTAAGGGCAATACATTTCCCTCAAACGACAGCCTTAAACATGTCTAAGGTGGTGTACTCTGACGTGTCCTCCGGCTTATTGGTAGCAAAGAATTCAGTAATGTTTTCCCCTAATTTGGAGCACAATTCCCTGTCCCGAGTAAGCGACAAAGGGAAGTACCACCTGGGAGTAGTTATGGCGTTCCCACAGCAAGAGAGACAAATAAAAAGCAGGCTATGATCTGATACTGAAAGGGAGAATATCTTGGCCTCTTGCAAGGTGCCCTGCAGGGACTGGCTAATAAACATGTAATCCAGCGTAGAATATGTACGATGAACATGTGAATAGAATGTGTAGTCTCGGGTCTGTGGGTAGAGAATGAGCCAAGTGTCTAGGAGACACATGTTGTTATTCACTGTTGTGTATCAGTTTAGAAGGTGCCCATGTCCGAGCGTTGTGAGTGTGTACTGTCCAGCTCTTTCTGCCATATCAAATTGAAGTCACCCTTGAGGATCTTTGGACCGGCCACAAAGTCCGTTAATGTCCCCAGTAATAAATGCAATAAAACCGTCTGGCCGGAATTGGGAGCATATACTGCTACAAAAGTGCATATTTTCCCCTTGACCATAACCCAGCGGCCATCTTTATCACTATGAACACCCAATGGTTGGAATTGTATGGAAGCATGAAACATGATCACCACCCTTCTGTGTTTCGTATGAGCTGAGGACCTATAAATTAGTGGAAAGGGTTTGTGTTTGAGGCGCGTGTCCTCGACACCAGATAAATGTGTCTCCTGCAAGGCTACTCTATCTAGGTGGTGTTCAATAATGTACTTCCATACTTTGTGGTGCTTTTGGGGGGAATTGAGACCCTTAACGTTCCAGGTTCCTATAGTGATCGGCATTATGTTACAGGGAACAATGTACATCTCTCCATACGGTCCAGCAGTCCCATCATATCTCTAGTCTTAGCCTGTCCCCAAGGGGTTATGCAGTGCAATGGCGCACCATTCGTGCATTCACAAATTTCAGAGAGCCCCTCAAAACCAACTTCCACCACGTCCCTCTTGTTCCCTTCCCTTAACCCCTAAAAGGATGAAAACAAATATGAAAAAATGTAAAGTACAAAAAACACTATTAGGTCCCCTCATGGGGCTAAAACGCAGGTCCTAGGACCCCGTCCACGCTTCCCCCGGAGAAGACCCAAATAACAACATTTTTGTGCGGCTGAATAGCAAACCGCAATATAGAACCATGTGTAAAAGAATAACACCAGTAAATTGTCTGCGATGGTGAATAAAACATATAACAGTACCTCGGATAACAGCATTTTTCCCAAGGCAGTTATGGTATCAGCCTACATTTTCGCCTTGCTATAAAAAAGAGGAAGTAGTTCTAATCTTACTTATGAAGCTAACAAAGTCCAAGTCTTCCCCACATCTTGAATCGGGGGCTGCAGCCCCAGATAGAGGGGCAGCAGAGCAACCAGGAATGGAGTATTGCGTGTATGAGTAGTTCACTGTTGGTTGCCACAGGATGTGTCCGGAGATGTCGGCCTCTATGATAATTAATCAGAAAACTGTTAGGCCCAGTCTCGTGATGAAATCTTCAAAAGTTAATTGGCGAACCCTGCGTGTTCCTGTAGACCAGGTGGAGGTTGACGTTGATCCACAGGCAGATTCTCCATTTTTACTTTGCGTGGGTCCGTCCTCTGCAGAGGGGAGGCCCAGAAGATGTAATCTTTCCTGTAGCTCAGTGATGTGGTGTTGCTTGTTCTGAAATTCAAAACTAAGCCCAAACGGGTAGTTCCACCTGTATCTGATTTTGCTGTCTTATAATTTAGTGGTGACGGGTCTCAGCACTTGTCTCTGGGCCAAAGTAGATTGTGCCACATCTTGGTATATGGAACAGGAATGACCCTGAAAGGAGATGGAGTCCTTCACCCTTGCAGCCGGAAGCACAGCCTCCTTAACTTTATATGAGTGGAATTTCGCCAGGATGTCACTGGGTGTTTTCTTCTTCCAATTTTATGTTAAGAGTCTGCGGGACTAGCACCTCCGCGTAGAGTCCCACTAGGAAAGCCTCCAGATCAGGCCCATCCACGCCTTCCTCCAGGTCCATGACCCGTATGTTCTCCCGTCGTGCTCATTGTTCGAGGTCCTCTGCCTTGAGCTGCGTCTGATGTAGCTGGTCCTTGAGTACACGTACATCATCTCGGGGTGGGGGGGGTCCGACGTCTGTAATACTAGCAGGAGAGCAAGGACGTCTCCCGCTTCAGCAGAGCTCCCTTCGCCATTTTAGCTGCCGCTGACTTTTCCCCTCAAGGCAGCACGGAGCAAAATAGGATAGTTCCCAAGGCGCTCGAGACAGATAAACGACCTCCGCCGAAACTTCACATCATCCGGTAAGGGTGGGCACTGTTTGTAGTCATACACAGCCGCCTTATGCCATTCCGGAGAGGCGCATGTACCGAGAGCCGGGACTGTCTACGTCCAATCTGCCATCTTGCCCGGCCACGCCCCCTCTAGGATTCTTTTTAAGGAGGATTATGTGTTCTTAATATTTCTGACCTGGCAATACACCAGTAGTCGAGAAGCAGCAGCAAACAGGGAATGCAGAGAGATAGGTGATATCTGGGTCCCAGAGGGAGGTACACATATATAAGGCAGTTGGTACTTGGGGGCACATGGCTTTGCGACACTAGCAGGAAGGTAAATTGAGTGAGACACAGTAATGGGGTTCTGTGGGATGAAAAACTAAAAACAGGTTACAGGTGTGTAATGAATCTGGGTAATTCACATGTGAGTCCATTCAGATGTCTTTGAAAAAACATTCTTTGTCATACTATTCTTTTAGCAGAGTGGGTTTCAGGCATGGATGCCAATTGGTTCCTGATTACAAGTGTCCCTTTCAGCCATACTGACAATTTTTTTCAAACACCTGCACAATGTCTCTTGGGAATGGTAGTTTCACATTTTAACACAACATACAAAGCTTTAGGTAGGCAAGGTCTTATCTCCACTGAGCACTCATTTCTGTCCTTGGCAGTCCTGTCTCAGCAAAGGAAATCCAATAAGTAAAATCTCAGTAACATGTTTAGATTCTGTGCCTAACTAAAGTCATTGTGGCGAGGGAGGCTGGGCAAAGAAGGAAGGAGTAGGACTAGTAGGAAGATGATTGCAAGTAGGAGACTAGCAGAAAGAAGGTTTCCACCATCCTCACACATTTCTTTTGTTTCCCTCCTAAAATGTAATCACAATTCATTCTAATTTGTTTGCAGGATGGAAGCCTGTGAGATCTGGCCATGCCAGTCTGAAACAATGATGTGAGAAAGAGTTCTCCCGGGTAATTTTAGGTCCAGAGGGGGGAGAGACAAACCAGGCAAAAAAGTACAAAACCTCAGTAGGGACCTATATTTCTTTTAACATTGAATAAATCTAATAAGTTTGTATGAAAGATGCCAAAGAGAGAAACTATAAAGTATTATTCAAACATATAAATTTATTAATCTTTTTTCATTTTTTTGAAGAATTTTTGAGACACATTTGTACAACTATACAAATCATTTTGTTGTCAGAGGAAAATTAATCAATTTTACATACTTATTTTCATAAAAAGCAGAACATTAAGAGTGCCCTCTAGTAACAACTAACCTTAACAATCAAACACACATACTCACATACCAGTCATACTATTACCTATTTTAAAAGGAGCATATCTATCATCATGAACACAGAAGACTAGATTTTACAAGACAAGGGACTAACACAATTGGCAACTCTAAGGTGTACTTAGTTGAATACACATGGGAACCAAGATGGTATGGTTCTACTAGTTGTGATGGAATTAACCAGTTCGTATCCAAGACAATAGATGTTGGGCCGACGTACGTTTCGGTGAGAGCCACCTTCCTCAGGGCCAAGGACAACGTATACAACAAATTAACAAAATAGTCTTAAAAGATTGATGGCATAATGCAATTTTCTGAAAAATAGAAAGTACACAAGAGCATGTAAATGTCAATATTCCTATTACTTCTTTATATAACATTCTAACTCATTGGCATCAAATAGGTACATATCTACGCTTTAATAATAACAAATAAATGCTCATAGCTAACAAAGCCTCCTTATGTTGAGTTAAAATTAGATAGACCAGAGAATTGAGAGTCCAACAGTGAGAAGGTAAAGGACAGAACATAGCAATTCCCATTGTATCTAATGCACCCAAAAAGTGCTACGATTAGTTGCATGCAGTGCTTGTAGGATATTTTAAAGTGCTGTTTTATGGTATTAACATAGGGATTAAAAGGATTTACCTATGATGTGATCTATGTAGACACTGAATGTGTTGTGGGACAAATGCTGGTCAGTCTTTATTAAGGCAAGAACTGGAAAAACAAAAGGACTTCAGTAACTGCCTGATAGCATGAGAGCTAGCGTTTAGAAATGGCATATGGGTCGCGCTATATTACCTCTGGTTTCGGCGCAGAATCTCTAAGTTATGGAGCCTGTGTTTTCATGAGACGGGAAGCTTCTGTGAGTCGAGGGTTTTTTCTGTATAGATAACAGTAGGTGACCTATTAGGTATCTGACAATTAGCCGCACAGCAGGAGGCTATGACAATGTAGAAGGTTTATATGAAATACCTGGTCGTTTGTAATTATAGATGTTTAAAGCTCGGGTAACATGGTTCAGTGCGCTTCTAATTATATACTAGAAAAAACATGACAGAAATATTTCTGTCATGTTTTTTCTGTGCTGTGCGGCTAATGGTCAGATACCTAATAGGTCATCTACTGTTATCTATACAGAAAAAACCCTCGACTCACAGAAGCTTCCCGTCTCATGAAAACACAGGCTCCATAACTTAGAGATTCTGCGCCGAAACCAGAGGTAATATAGCGCACTTGTAATTCTACTTACTAACCCCCTTTTTAATGTTCCCAGCTTACAAAGTCATTAAAGTCAATTTTTTCGACTAGCCAGGGAATTTTTACCCTTTTTTTACACTACTGTAAAAAAAGGGTGCAGAGACAACCAGTAACCAAAGACCCTTTTGTGTTGCCCGGCGGTATCGCCTCTATGACCCACCAATATTAATCAATGAAGAAGCAGGCGCTGGAGACTGAAAGGCAGGAAATGAGGGTTTATTCTCTCCGGAGGAGAACACATCAATTCAGACAGCAAGTATCGTCACGAGGTGCTCTAACCGCATCTCTGAGGCCTGGCCTCTTATACTCAGGTTTTATGATCTTTATTGCACGTAACACATTCTTGCAACACTTTGATATGTGAAAGAACATCCTCGGAATCTCCCCGTCAGGCCCGTTCCCACATACATTTACAGTTGAATTCCTCACCCCGATCACAACAGGTGGTGATTATCGCGCAGCAGGACATTCCGCTGATTCACGGAATGTGTGGGGTTTGATCGGATCTCGAGGGGTGAGGGCTTTGATCGGCTCGAGGGTCTTTTGATGGGGAGGGGAGGCTTCCTACTGTACGGGGTAATAAACAGTATCCGCAGGGCCAGGTGGAGGCTTGGGAACAAGGAAGACAGACGGGCACACAGGAAAAAGGGGGTTTGCATCAAAGGGCCTGAGACTATGGAAGGAATGAAGGGAGGTGTCGCGCTGGGAACAGGATGGGATTCTGTGGCAGAGCTGCGCTGAAGAGGGGTTTATGACCCAAGGCATGTGAGAGCGAGGGGGTTGTCAGCGTGCGGGGGATGCCTGCGAGGATAGGAGAGCGAGAGACGTGCTGGCCATCAGCGAGGGGCAGAGGGGCCATGGTGCTCGAAATGGCTGCCGCTTACGCGCAAGACACGTGAAAGCAGGAGTGATCAGTGCGTGGGGGTGCTTGTGTAGGCGAAGAGCCGTGCCGGGGGGGTCAGGGGTGTGTAGAGGGTGGGTCTGGTCAAGACAGCTAAAGTGGTGGGTGTGTGCGACAGAGAGTGTGGCATCGGGGCAAAAGGGAAGATGGCGCAGATAATGTTCATCAAAACGTATTAATTTTCCACAGTCCTCCCTTTAACATTTCTAAGACATCTTGCTGGCCTATTTCCTATCTATGTCTACCGGTGTGGTCATAAGTAAGGAAGTGATAACCCAGGTGAAGAAAAACATCACATTTTTAAAATCTTTTCATCCAATGGGCGGGCTCATCGTTAAGATCTGTTGCAGGAAAGTCATAGTAATGCAATGTCAGACAAAAATTATGCAGTGAGAGCATTGGGTACAGATCATAGATGCTTGTAATCATTTGGAATAGGAGCCGATAGGTTACCACGTAAGTAGGTTCTTTTTGTACTCGGTTGGAGCATAGTCAATTCAATGGTGGTTGGGAGAGAAATGGGACATAGTAAAAACAATAATCAGTGTTCCCAGTGTCGTATGGTCGTGGACCATTATTAGTCAGTTCTCAGCATTCTTTGTCGTCTTCCGTTGGCACTGTTGAACACCGGTATTACAATTCGTTCGTTAGCAGGAATGTCCACGTGGGTTGAGCCGTTGGAGGTCTGCGGGCAGGAGAGTGCCTTTTGTATTGTTTCGCCAGACCTCATGGGAGAAATGCGTTACGGTTTTGGAGCAGATGCATTTTCTTCCATTAATCCAAAGAGTGGTCATTAGAAGGAGACAGAAAAGGATTGAGACGAAGGGTGCAATTGTCTTTGAGTTGTGGAGTCTGTCTGTTCTTGGGTTCCTGTGGTGGGTATTTCCTGTTGCTTCCATCATCTTCAAGGTGCTCGGTACCGGGCAGAACCACATACTTCGTTTGGCTTTTCTTTGGGGTGACCCTTGGTGGTGTTTTTAGGTCACGTGTTCTGAGATTTAACACAGTTCGTGGTCTACTTAGTCGGGGCTCCCTCCTCTTTGACGCAGGAAATACCCTTCTCTGTATGGCACAGTAGGATTTTGAGGATTTTGAAAGTTCAGGTGGAGGGAGGGTGTGTGGGTGAATAGTCCTTATGGCAGGTCGGAGGAGGAGGGGATGGAGCAGGGCCAGGTCGGGAACAGACCAGGGAGACGGAAAATTTTAGACAGGCGAGTCCATAATCATGTTCAGGGAGCGGGGACCTTTCGGCACGCGTCGGTCATAGAGCAGGGGCCTCAGGTCAACCCCTTTCCTTTAGTTTCGTCGGAAACAGTGCCTTGTCCTGCGACTCCTTACTGTGGTGGTCTCGCCTTGGCCTCCGTCGCTGAGGTTCCACGATCTGTAGTCAGGCCGCGTGCTCCCACATCCGGTCTCTTTCTCCTCCGACAGTGGTACCCTTAAATAAGTTTGAAAAGACAGTCTTTAGAGATTTTGCAGAGGAAGGTAATTACGTAAATCTATTTCTCTCCCAACACCAAGCAACTCGGGTAAACATCCGCAACATTGACGTCTGCAGCCAACGTATAAACAATTGATGATGGGTTTGCTGGATTCCCAACAACTTCCCTTTGTGGTTATTTCTTTGCCCTTTTGTCAGTTCATTACATTCATTTGTCATGGTACGAGGTCTGATACCCATTCTTTGCATTCGTTTATTACTGTCATGTCAGTTCTCCTGGTAGTGACCCATTTCCCTAGTACGAGTCTTGCAATGCTTGACCGGTCTACAGGGCTTTGTATTTTATGGAAAAGTGTAACGTGTTATTCACCATGGTCTGATAGATGTCTTTCTGAGGAACGAACATAGGCTAAACGATTTTTCATCATATCAATGCATCCTGTCTTTCGGCTAAACATTTTACTTTCGACAGCTTTTACCTGCAACAAGTTCTTTCATTTTTTTTTTGACTTAATTCTAACTTCGCAAACATTACTCTAAATTCTACATAGTTTCTTACAACCTGGCTATTTTATTAAAAAAAAACTCGGACTTGCGATGGCTGTTCAACCCACCCTTGGGGTGAGCGGGGTCTAATGGAAAACAACTAGGAGTATAGCGAACTGGGGCAAGGGACATTTTTAAATTCTCGTCCCGGGCAGCAGATACAAAACTGGGGGCATTCTGGGAAGACGGGGGTGTCTCGATCATTTTTTACTGTTTGGGTGTTGAGATAGTTTCGGGACAGGGAAGGTCGCGTTTACCAGAAACATTTTATCATGGATGCCACTGACAAGTAGTTCCCTCAAAATGGGTCAGATTAGAGAACCTTGGTCGTCTTACCTGTCCCTTTCTTTTAGGTCAATCTAGGTTTCATCAATATTTAGCAGAAAAGGAGAGGTAGTAACGTGGTATCGATGCAATTTATATTTAAGACAAATTTGTGCAAATACTTGTGGTATTTGGAGCCAATCAGGTGGTGCACCAGGTGTAGTGGTTCGCCAATTAGGTGCCAGTTGCTAGGAAGAGCGAAAGAGTGGAGGAGAGAGCGAGAGAGAGAGAGAGAGAGAGCGAGAGAGAGAGAGAGATCAACAATAGGCTAAATAGTACACGTGTGACATGGAGAGTGGCCATGTACTATTTAGGCTATTCAGCGTATTACCCAACATGAAACATTTTGGGTTTGTGATAGAATGTAGAAAGCATGCAGTTAGGGACGGAAGAGCATTAGGCCAAGTATATAAGGACATGCATTGAGTCGGGAGTCTTTAGGAGCCATCTTGCAGCGTAGGTCCGCTTCATGTATTCGGACATGGTATGGCTCCAGATCTTTTTCCATACCTTAGTCGTTATTCCAATGTAACCTGTAGAGGGAGAAAAAGGAAGAAAGGGAGGGGGAACAACATTTGAGCATATCAAATGTACGGGCACGAAAGTTATTTACTTACCACATACTCGTACTTATCTTCTCGGGATATAATCCCTAGGGTCCTGGTTTCTGAAGTCAAGGGGGGCGGGCAAGGTGATAGGTTGTTCATGGGGGGGTTCGGGGGTGGCATTATAGATCGTGTGTGGGGAAACGCTAAAAAGGAATCAGAGGCGCCTAGCGCGAGGTACCTGGTTTTGTAGATGTATCTAGCCACCGAGATCCTTAAATCATTCCCAAAACTGTGATGTTCTAAGGCATATCGGTTCTTCGGTCAACCCTGTCCCTTAGTACCTTCGACCACCATACCTTTATAACATTCTATCATTCACACCGCTTTACTTTACCCATTCTCGGAAGTCGAGGTCCTTCTTCATGCGTTAGTTCCCGAGACTAGTTGCATATTTGGAGGCAGCGTATCATACCTTTTGATTCGATCATCAATCCAGGGCCGAATAGTCATTTTCTAATAACCTTGAAAAGAGAGCAAAACTGTTGCGCACAGAATAGCCCTCCCGCCAATTCCCACATTTACAAAAGTATGCGATACCTGTTCATAGTTTGGAAAACCTTTATTTGTGTAATCGTTCAGTAAGTAAATATGTGAATGCAATCGTATTTGGTCGGACACGGCGATGGCTGAAGCATATACAGTAGGGGGGGGCTATTTGCAGTATTTAAAAACATTGAAAAACGTCTACTTAGTTATTTGCAAGAAACTGAAAACGTCTTTTAATAATTGAGGGATCATAGGGTATTTATTCCATAAATTGAAACACAGTCAGACTAATCACATTTCCTAGAGGTATACCGTGGGCGTGCGTCGCAAGCTACGTTATGTATCGGTCACAATAAATATCATATAAATCTTACATTGAAATCAACATTTTAACGGGATCTTTTCAAATGTTCGCCAAGTGAACCCCCCTCCCTTTTTCATCAAGTGCACAAAGGTTCACATACATAACTCAGAACATTAAGTCTTGTTAGTCAAAGAACACCACGAGGTGTCCGTTAGTTCCTATTTGATACCGGCGCCATTTTAGGCGAGGTTGGTTTAGTCCGGAAGTAGTATCAAGGGAAAAATGTCTCCGACGATTGGCGGTTGGACCAGAGTCCCTTTCGGCAGTTCAATAACCTGTGCTAACAGAGGGGCTGGTGGTGTGGACCGTCAATCAAAAAGGGGGAGGGAGGCAGAATCTTTCTTACCGGGTCGCGTTGATGCTCAGCCGGAACTTACTTGAGTTCGTTAGCCCACAATGTTCCCAGGTGGTTCAGACTGAAGCTGGTGCTGACACGAGGGCACCACCATCTTGTGGCTATATCATGGTCGTTACGTTTGTGATCAAGGCAGTTGTTCCCCGTCGGAAGCCTGTGGAGGCCGAGGGCTTCTGGGACTCTGGTAGAATCTTCAAAGCTGTGGGGATGTTGTCGGAGGTGGGGGCCCATGCCCAGGTGGGCGAGTGCCCGAGTTGCAATTCCGGACACAGTTACTCCAGTGGCCTAGACCCGCCTTCCAGAGGGCCCAGACGCCATTTTGAGACCCTGCAGCCGCCGCCCTTCGTTGTGTCTTTCAGGAGTGGAAGAAACTTCTTGTGGCGACAGAGACAGAACACCATGCTGTTGGAGCAGGACATTTGGTTCGGGGCGCCGGGGTGCAGCTGTGGAGCCTTCACCTGAGGAGGTGAGGGAGGCTCGTCCGTGCCGCCTTCCTCTCCCGGCGCATCCCACGTCGTCCCTTTGAATCAGGGGTGCACATGATGACCACCCTACACCCCTGACTCCGACTCTTGGGGGACCACTGTATGTCCGGTGCTGCGCAAGTATGCCCGTCGGACATTGTATGTTCTGTGCTGCGAAAATAGGCCCGTTGAACATTGTACGTTCTGTGCTACGGAAATAGATCTGTGGCCCGGCTGGAGGATTTTGGCGCCGGGCCGGGGCTGGGAAACCTCCTACCTGTGGAGGTGGGAGAGGTTCGTCCGCGTCGCCTCTCCCTCCCAGCCCACCCTGCATCAGTTCGAAGGAGGAATTCGTGATGGCCAGACCAGGCGATACGAGGGAGGGGGTCATCTGCATCCGCCCCCTCCCTACTCGTGGCCCAGGGGATGTTACCCCAGGAAGGACAGCATGGGAAGACCATTTCAAGTCGGCTGGTGTAGCCCCCCGTACCTTCTCGCCGGCGATTTCGTTTGGGCTATGGTCGTTGGCAGGCCCCGCCCCACACGTGCTGTGTGTTTCACCTTCCGGATGGGCGGGACCGTTGACTTGTTACAGTTTGAGAACTTCCGGAGTAAGCGTAATATGTTTTGTATTGTTCCTATTAGTACAGTTTGCTTTAAAGAATGTTTTACTAGTTTTTTCTATTTATCGTTGGTTGTGTGTTATCTTTATCGTAATTAAACCCTAAGTTATATAACAGATGCTTGGTTTCCTTGAGTCCTTTTTCTAACGGGGCATTGTCTACGCGGGCCTGTAATTGCTTCTGTTTTTCAGAGTGGGGGGGGGGGCAACAGGGAGCAGTCAGTCCCAGAACTCAGACATGTCGTTGAAATTTGTCTGACGAAATCTGTGCCATCGAGCATAATCAAACGTGGTGGTTCTATCCGTCCTGTCCGTGTTAGTCTGATTTGTTTTTATCTCGCGTCTTCTCCCTTTCTGCCGACCTGTTATTTCTGTCGACCCTCCACTCTTACCTATGTTCTGTAGAGTCGGACATTGGGCTTTCCAGTGCCCGAGACATCTACAAAAAGAACATTGGTTTTGCCTCAAATCTGTTCGTCCTGTGCATAGTGTCGGGTGATTACTTGTGGGTCGTTGTGTCTCGGGGTTGTCCCGTCGGCACATCCCTTCACACCGTTCTCTTTTTGTGTCTAATCCTCGGAACTGTGTCGTTGCTGGCCCTTCCTTTTGCCTACCAGACGTTTTGGAGGGTTGCCTGTCGCGTTTCTTTAACTACCTTGACTTCGTCTCTTTCCTTTCGTTGCGTAGCTTCTCTGCGCCACATACCGAGACTATCGAGCATAATAGGCGTTGTCTTATTATTACAAAGGGCTATTTCCACCATTTCTATTTTGTCTAAATCGAAGGATCCTATCAGCGGCCATTGTTTTTCTTGGTTTGCTCTGGTATACTTGTGCCATAGCTTACTATAGGCTATGGTAATTAATCCATACTTTGTGAACATTTCTTTATTAGGGGTGCCTTCCAGCTGAGCTAGATGGTCCACCTCTAATAAACGGTCCGGGCTGAACCAGCTATCCTTCAGTGGGGAGAAGACAGGCATGACGGATCACAATGGGGATAATAGTCAGCACTACCTATCTTATCACTGTGTGCAAAGACTAGACAGAATATTTCTATTCTACGTTGTTTGCAGGCAGTGAATACCTCATGAACCAATATCGGGCAATCAATGTTTGGTCAATAGATAAAAAATAAAAAAACAATGGTCAATGGGGAGAATAAGTAGGCCCGCAAAGGTTTGCGTCACCTACCCTTTCACAATCTGCAAAGAGGGGGACCTATTCTTTTCCTGTTTGCAGACAGAGAATCTCCAGGAGACAATCCGTAACAGTTAATCAATGGGGAAGGGCAATTGATCAGTGGGGGAGAAAGATAGGCACGACGGGTGCGTTACCTATCCTTCACTGCTTGCAAAGAGAGAGCCGGTTGTTTCTCCTTTTGCCGACAGCGAAACTCCAAATAAATTAACAAAAAGTAATACTAGTATTTTCCATCAATTATCAATTATTTCGCGATTTGTCGTGTTTACACGACCTTACCCGGACCGTATGGACAGTTTCTTGTCTTCCGAATCCAGCGCCCGATCGTCCTCTTTCCTTCGTACTCCTCGTGGCACTCCTGATGGTTCCCAGTCAGGACCGTAGATCACTCGAGAGAGGTCTGTTCGGAACCAGTGAAGTTCGGATGATCGGCTGTCAGACGAGGGTCTATCGGACAGGGTACCTTCCGATCGTTGCAGTCGTTCACTCTGTCGTCAGGACCTCTCCCACTGGATCCACGAGTCGCTGATGGGCCCCACGCTTGGGACGCCAATTGTAAAAAAAGGGTGCAGAGACAACCAGTAACCAAAGACCCTTTTGTGTTGCCCGGCGGTATCGCCTCTATGACCCACCAATATTAATCAATGAAGAAGCAGGCGCTGGAGACTGAAAGGCAGGAAACGAGGGTTTATTCTCTCCGGAGGAGAACACATCAATTCAGACAGCAAGTATCGTCACGAGGTGCTCTAACCGCATCTCTGAGGCCTGGCCTCTTATACTCAGGTTTTATGATCTTTATTGCACGTAACACATTCTTGCAACACTTTGATATGTGAAAGAACATCCTCGGAATCTCCCCGTCAGGCCCATTCCCACATACATTTACAGTTGAATTCCTCACCCCAATCACAACAGGTGGTGATTATCGCGCAGCAGGACATTCCGCTGATTCACGGAATGTGTGGGGTTTGATCGGATCTCGAGGGGTGAGGGCTTTGATCGGCTCGAGGGTCTTTTGATGGGGAGGGGAGGCTTCCTACTGTACGGGGTAATAAACAGTATCCGCAGGGCCAGGTGGAGGCTTGGGAACAAGGAAGACAGACGGGCACACAGGAAAAAGGGGGTTTGCATCAAAGGGCCTGAGACTATGGAAGGAATGAAGGGAGGTGTCGCGCTGGGAACAGGATGGGATTCTGTGGCAGAGCTGCGCTGAAGAGGGGTTTATGACCCAAGGCATGTGAGAGCAAGGGGGTTGTCAGCGTGCGGGGGATGCCTGCGAGGATAGGAGAGCGAGAGACGCGCTGGCCATCAGCGAGGGGCAGAGGGGCCATGGTGCTCGAAATGGCTGCCGCTTACGCGCAAGACACGTGAAAGCAGGAGTGATCAGTGCGTGGGGGTGCTTGTGTAGGCGAAGAGCCGTGCCGGGGGGGTCAGGGGTGTGTAGAGGGTGGGTCTGGTCAAGACAGCTAAAGTGGTGGGTGTGTGCGACAGAGAGTGTGGCATCGGGGCAAAAGGGAAGATGGCGCAGATAATGTTCATCAAAACGTATTAATTTTCCACACTACCATTCACGTAAATAGGTCCCTACACTCCCCAACACATATCACTGTCCTCTTCACATCACATAGCCTATTGTCAAAAATATAAGTGCTCCCGCGTCACTCGTAGGTCGAAGCAAGGCCCGCCCCGTAGAGGGACAGGAAGACCCCAATGATGGGAGAATGACACTATGGGATTCATAGTGTGTGAGGGGTATTTTAAAAACACACAGTGCCCTCATTCTGCCACTCGCAGAGAGGCCTGATTTTCAAATTGCAGTGTATCCACGAGTTTAGAGAATATACAAAATCATATAAAATTAGTCACCACTTACATTGATAGAATCCCATTGTTTCAAGTACATCCCTAAGATACGCCCTTGACATCCCCAAGGGCAGGGTGCCATGTATTTAAAAACGTGGACATGTACTTTTAAGTTTTACATGTCCTGGTAGTGAAAAGCTCCTAAATTCTTTTTCTAATACTGCATGACCTATCTCTCCTATGAGATAACATTGCAATTGCCTTATTACATTTTATGAGTGTAATTTCCAAATGTGAAGAGATAACTGGTTCATATTTTGTGTCTCTGGAATCCTAATTTAAATTCCTGACTTATGGTGAAATCAGATTTTAAAGTACAATTCTGCAAATGCAACTTTGAGAAAGTTGGTATTTTCCTACCTTAGCCACCAGATGCCAGCAGCTTGTCTCTGGTCACATGATGGGGTGTATTTAGTAGGTGGCAGTTGGGCTTTGTGAATTCCTCTTAAATAGCCACACACAATGGCAGCCTAGCTATGAATGCATGGCCATCACTGGCAGGATGGGAAGAATGAGCTGGGCCCAGCCTCTCTTACACCGGAATAGGTTGTGTCCTGTCTCCACACAAAAGATTGCATATCCCCTGTAGTTAGTATGGAGCCAGGTAGGAGAAGGCAGGGAATCTGTCCACTTCAAATGCATGCCTCCTAAAGCTTCTCCCCACTTACAAGGCACAACTGTGTTTAAAAGAAGGACCTTAGCCGACACCACTTCATACCTTTCAGATGATGAAATACAATATTAGTTTATCTGTAACAGTAAGAAGTCCCAACATTTTACTGGACTCAATTTATTTGAAGCCCGAGTGAAAATGTCCGCCTATGATAATCGACGTGAACGAAGAAATAACAGAGTGGAAGAAGCTTTTGACCCTGCGGGTGCTGGTATCCCAAAAGCATCAAGTACAACAAACTTCTTATCAGCAAAAAGTACATTCCAGGCCTTGGAAAAAGCTGCTAAAAAAGAAACATCAAAGTGGTGGGAAGGAGCATCTGTTAAAAAGTATTTAGAACATAACCTTAACCCAAGAGGATTAAGGATTCGAATATTCCCCACAATAGAGACCACAGCCCTGGATAAACTACAACTCTGGGAGGACAACTTACGCACAACCTCTAATAACATGCTACATCGGTTAATTGATATAGCTCAAGAGGAATTTGGGAAAAACAAACTGGAGGTTGATACTCTCTCGAAAAGAATTGAAGAGACAAACTGGGGTGAAATTACAACAAAAAATTATGATATTTTGAATAAAATCCTAGATGAATATGAGGAGGATATTATTCAAAGACAAAAACTGAAGTTCCGACGTGACTTTCAATTGGACAGAGATTACACTTTTGCACAAAAATACGACAATATAACCACGGCAACATCATCGACTGACACGAACATCTCAACACAAATGCCTTTATCCTCTGAAGCAGAATCTGTGGAAGATCAAGGAACGACTAGCAACATCCGTCCGAAGGTACATTTTTGGGAGGAAGTTCAACAACATCGTCTGGGCAACGAACCAGACCACCCAATCCTATGATACCAAAACCAAATGGTGTGCGAGTACAGACAAGAGCAAGAAAAAGGGAACTACACACTCCGAAGTAGTAACCAATAACTTGGTGATCAATCTGTCTTCAACCACCCTCCCAGATACACACAACCAAATCCTCAATAAAGCCCCATCTTTTTGTCTGATCGGATACTGAGATCTCGTTCAAGCCAAGGTTGACCTTTTTAAATTTACAAGAAATTAAGTTATATTCTTTCTTCTCTGACAATCCCAAATGACCTGTCTTAACAGACAGTGGCCAGCAAATGAGGGAATTTACTGCACATAATCTGGAAAACATTAATCTATTGACACATTTATTTGCAGATGACGCACCAGACAATTTGGAATCTCTGACTACCACTGCTGAGGAATTAGGAATAGACATTTTCCACTCTAGACCAAATCCTCTCAAAAAGAAATCCAAATTCACACCAGCTTTACAGTCGGCATATCAATAGACATGTTTCTTAAAATTGTAAACAAAGACTTTGACAGAGAATTAAAAAAATATCAGTCTAAACAAAAATATGCACCTAAAAATATCACGCTCAAAAAAAGAAAGGACTTGACTGAACTGAAAAACTTTCCCAACTTAATAATTAAAGAAGCCGACAAAGGAGGGAACGTTGTCATACTTAACACTTCGGACTATCTAGTAGAGGGCATATGGAACATATTATCAGAAACTAGACCATAACCCTACAAAAGAAATCCAAGAAAAACTCCTTCTACTTCTAAATGTTTGGCATGAAAAAGAACTTCTAACTCTAGAGGAAAAACAACTCCTGTACATCAGTAACCCGACCACTACAACTCTTTTGCTTATACTCAAAAAGCACAAACCGGTCAGAATACCTAAAGGTAGACCTATTATCACAGGAATTGACTCGATCTGTTCAAACTTAGGGACTTTCATTGATTTACAACTTTTATGAGGGACCTTCCTTCCTTCATAAAGGATACCAAAGATGTTCTGCAAAAACTAGAGAATATAGTCTGGCAAGATGACTGTGTATTATCTGCAACACACATCGCCATCCTCTACACTTCAATCAAACATTCGGATGGAATAGCAGCAACGAGAAAAACTCTACAGACCAGATCAGTTCCTCTCACAGCTAGAAATAACATGATTTTAGATATGCTTGAATTTTGCCTACTAAACAACTATTTTCAATTCAATGGCATTTTCTTTTTACAACTCCAGGGCACTGCTATCGGGGCAACATTTGCACCCCCATATGCCTGCCTTATGAAGGGTGAGTTGGAGAGACATTGTCTATGGGGTGAAAGAACAGACGGTGTCACCACTAACATTATAATGTGGGGAAGGCATATTGATGACATCCTTCTAGTCTGGCATGGACCTTTAGAACATCTTAAAACGTTCATCGACTCCCTGATCCCCAACAGATGGGGTATTGACATTACATACATCATCTCAAACTCAAAAACTGAAATTGAATATTTGGATCTAAAGATTTACATTGAAAACAAAACTGTACAACAAAATACACAGAAAACCCACCTCTGCCAACTCCATTTTACATGCGACAAGCAATCATCCAAGTCATACTATCACTAATATTCCAGCAGGAGAATATCGCTGTGATCCTATAAATTGCAGCTCAAATGAGGAATACACAATGAACTTTGATAAAATAGCCCAACGTCTGAAACATCGAAGATACAAAGATCAAGTACTTAAAAAAGCTCAGAAAAACTTTGCTGATACAGAATGACATCTGCTGCTGCATAACAACCGTGTTAGAGACTGAAAAACAGTGATTCGCTTCACCACACAATACAACAATGGATACCAAAACCCTCAACAAGCACTGGCATCTTTTGAAGGAAAATCCGACTGTATCCAATGCTCTTCATGACAAGCCACAACTCAGTTTTTCCAGAAGTAAAAACTTGAGGGACATCCTGTGTCCATACTTTCTGGAAATTCAGCAAGAGCCCACAACCTTCCTGCAACAACCTCAAGGCTTTTACACGTGCTTGAATTGCTCGATATGTAAATTGGGCAAATCAAGAACAAAAGAAGTCACAGTCAATGGCCATACGTACAAAATAAATGATTTCATCAACTGCGAAAGCCCCAACGTGATCTATCTCATCTCTTGCGAACAACATTACATTGGGAGCACCATCCGACCATTGAAATTCCGTATTCAAGAACACTTTTGAAACATTCATAAATGAGACACCAGGAAACCCCTGATGGATCATTTTTTAACACACCATTGACACCAACGGACTTTCTCTTTCATCATAAACTAGGTGGTAAATTAGAATTACGCCTCCGCAAAGAGGAAACTGCTTTGATCATAGGCCTAGAAACTGTAGAAAAGGGACTCAACAAAGACTACATGGCTCATATACTTGATGAGACACCATTCTCTGATATGATATCACAGATATCTCCTTGGGCATTACTGACCCTCTGTGATTACCTTTTTCTCTCTGATATTCTCCTTTTCTCTCTTTATGCTTTTCTTGTCTTGGTCTTTCGTATGCACAATTACCATTTAAGAAGGCTCCAACAGGGCAGAGATACTCCCTTGTGGAGTCGATTCCAGCACTTTACAAACCCGCTAATAATAATAATAATAAAGAGTTGACGAACTAACATCTGTCAATTGATTCAATAGGCGCCCACTTTGCGGGGCATGACATACTAGATGTAATTTTTCTACAACTTACTTAATCCTTTTTTAAGAAATTTATTTTGCAATTTTTTCCCCTGCACGCCTTCATTTAACACCTGGCATGACTCTTTCACCAATACATACAACAAGTTTGGTGTCAGAAGCAAGCTAGACTCTGAATTAGGTCCGACTCAAAAATACATTGGCTATTGGAGAAGTGTGGCTCAATGATTAGAGCGGCAGACCCTGTTGCAGAGGTTTAACCCGGGACCAGGGTTCAATTCCCCACCTTGGCGGGTCTTGGGCTCAAAATTCCACAGGCCTGATAATTCTCGCCTCAGTGCCTATTCCAATCATGGAGTCCCACTCTGCAACTCTGGGCAATAGCTTGCTTAATCTCCACAACGGCCCCCACAACGCTAAGGATGCCTGGCCTCCACCTTGGGGGTGCCCAGGAGTGGACGCCTCACAGGGAAAGCCAGGATGGGTTCCACAGCGGTATTCATACAAGCACCTTGAGACCCTTGCAGTTGAGTAGTGCGCTATACAAGTATCAATTTACAATTTTCCTTGCTCATCATGTTAATACAGAGGAACCGATCTATTATTTGCGATCTTTTACACGCCCCAATAGGCGTTTTAAAAGTTCAGGAATTTGATATTCTAGACATACCCGACATATACTCCCTCCATTTTTGTCTTTATATCTCATTCATTGGAATTTCAAAACCAGATAAGCAGTGTTTTTCTGATATACTAGTACCAATTTTGTACTACGTCCGATTAAAATCCTACCTGTTTATTCCTTGCATTACCGGTATCAATTTGTCTCCTGTTGTACGAGGACTGTTTTCAAGTTATAATACTTACGGTTAGTAAAACTCATCTTACTTTCTCTGCCCAGTCTATCCTTCCTGGCCATACTCTTTACTGCCAGGACTCTCATGTATTTTTCAGTAAACCTATGAGCTTATTACATTGTCAGTATTCATTTGTTGCATACCTGCATTCAATTTGAAAATAAAATAACCACTTTCACTCAGATGTATCTGGACTACTGTGTTATGTCATAACAAAGAATTATCCTATCGGTTAAACTAGTTTGATCGGAAGTAAAGAATATATGCTCACATCCTTAACCTCACTTCAATACACTTCTGTACCTGCCAGGGATAAGGACTTCTGCTGAAGGACTGACACTCTGCTGGAGTGCACTCTGCTGCACTCCTGCTATGTTGTGCTGACCTGCTGCCCACTTGACTGGGTGATTAGGACTGGACCTACATTTCTTGAACCCTGAACCCAAGGGCTAGTTGGCTGGCCTCCTGATCTGAAGTCTCAGGGACATAACAGGCTTCCAACAACCTTGCATCTGGACCTGGAATCTGCCATCTGTGATTCTGCCCTGCCCAGTGGTACCACCCCAGTCATGGACCTTTGGTAGTGGGTTTAAGGTGCTTTGCCAGCCTTTGTCAAATGTCAAATGCCAAAGGCGTTTGTATAGTGCAACAATTCACCAGAAGAGGTCTCAGGGCGTTTGGCAGAAAGAAGGCATCAACCTTGAGGGGAGCGAAAATGTCTAGGAGGGGAATTAATTCGGCAAGAGCCAGGTTTTCAGACTCCTGCGGAACGCCTGGTGGTTAGAGAGAGACAACAGATGGGAGGGCAGCTTGTTCCATAATTGCGGTGCCAGATAGGAGAAAGCCCTGCATCCATTTCTGGAGGTACGCACCTTAGGCTGGGAAAGAAGGGACTTCGAGCTAGAACGTAGGGTTCAGAACGTTCTATACCAGACTAGCTTTTTTGCCAGGTAAGAAGGGCCTATACCATAAAGGAGTTTATGGGTAAGACTTAGGATTTTAAATTGACATCTTTGGTGCACGGGGACCCAGTGGAGTTCTTTCAGACTAGGTGCAGAAGCAGACCTCGGCGGTAGTCCCAGTACCAGTCGGGCAGCCGCATTCTGTAGTATTTGAAGTTTGGTAAGCACACACTCATTGATTGCCACAAACATAGCATTTCCATAATCTAGGCAGCTTATAATAAGCCCCTGAACCAGAGGTTTTCTTGCCTCTAGGGGAAGCCATTTAAATGTTGTGCAGTTGTTTAAGTATTCCGTAACAAGTACCAGATACTTGGTTGACATGTGCTTTCATCGAGAGAGCACTGTCAAGCATAATGCCCAGGTCGCGCACCACTTCTTTAGGCTCCGGGCAGGGTCCAAGTTCGTGAGGCCACCAATCATGGGACCAGATGGTTTTGGCCTTGCCAAATAGCAAGATTTCAGTTTTGCTATAATTGAGTTGGAGCTTATTATCATTCACCAGCCGCTGATATGAACCATGCACTGTTTGAACCTAACACTGGGGTCAAGAAACTGAGAACTGCAGGTGATTAACACCTGCGTATCATCTGCGTACGACACTGTGGAGAAGCCATAAGATTTTATAATATTGGCCAGAGGGGTCAAATATAGGTTGAACAACAGGGGACTAAGAATCGACCCACAGTGAGAGACATGTTCCTGGAAACAAGGGTGTTCATTTTGAGATAAGTATAGCGGCCGGCGAGATAGTCTTCAAACCAGGCTAAGGCGTTGCCCCTGACACCAATCTCCCACAGCCGATGTTTCAAAATGCTGTGGGAGATGGTGTCAAAGGCCGCCGATAGATCCAACAGGACCCGAATTGCTGACTCCCCTCTATCCAGTGAGAGCCGAATGTTATCTACTATCTCAATCACTGCGGTCTCCGTACCGTGAGCGGCACGAAAACCTGATTGTGAGGGATCAAACAATGCATGTGTCTCAATCTAGGTGGTAACTCGTTTATTTACTAGATGTTCAAGTACTTTCCCGAAGAATGGTAGAAGGGATATAGGTCTATAATTGGATAGGATGGAAGGGTCACTGTTGGGCTTTTTGAGGATAGGCTTGACCTGGGCTAGCTTCCAACTGCTAGGAATTGAGGCACTCTCAAAGGAGTGATTAAAAATGTTAGTCAGTGTGTCGGCCAAAAGCGAGAGTATCCCACTGCATCTACATGGGGATAGTAATTTGTTGGGGGAACCAGATTTAAGAGCTTCTAACACTTCATCTGAGGTGGTTGGCTTGAATTCGGTTAAGGACGGGGTGATAGTGGTTTCAGAGGAGACCACAGTCCCTGTAAATGCTGCGCCTGACATGGGCTCATCCTGATTGTTTGCTAAAAATGAGGAGTAGATTAACCTAATTTTGTTATCAAAATAAAAAGATAGTGAGTTCACCCACTCTAAGGATGGGATAAATGCAGAACGCTCCGCCAGAGGGGTGTTGAACTCCTTCAAGATTTTATGCAGTTCTTTACTTGAATTGGCCGCCTTATTTATTCTCTGCGAAAGATAAAACGTTTTTGCTTTCTTTATATTTTTTAAATAGTGAGAGTGAATGAGTTTATAACTGTCGCGGTTTTCTTGTGTTCTATTTTTCCGCCAACGCCTTTCTGCTGTTCTGCTGGTCGCTTTCTCACGCTTCAAGTCCTCAGTGAACCAAGGTGAGGCAGTGAGGCAATGCTTTTAACGTTGACTGAGGTTTCCGGGATAATTTCATCAAGAGTATTTTTAATGGATACATCCAGTTGGGTTAATATTAGTTCAATATTCTCATAATTGTTATTGGGGGGTACGAAGTGAGACAGGAATGCCTCGGGAGTTAGTTTATGCCAAGGACGTATAGATACTGTTTCTTTCGGATTAGTTATCCTTGACCTCAGTGGTTTGGGAAATTTAAAATTAACTAAAAAGTGATCAGTTCAGATCATAGGCGTGGGTGATTCACAAGTGAAATTTACTATATTGGTAAAAATTAAATCAAGGGAGTGGCCGGCCTGATGGGTAGGGCCGAGTGTGAGACCCAGAGTTTCCAAGGCGGGTATTAGGTTGCAGGAGTCCGTATCATGTCCGTATCATGTCCGTATCATGCGTTAGCTCCGCGTGATGATTGAAATCCCCAAGTAGGATAAAATTATCAGTGACCAGCACATGTAATGCTAATATGTCTAAAAGATTGTTGGCGAATTTTGATTTCTCTCCCGGGGGTCTATATACTAAAGCAGCCCTTCCAAAAGAGTTGGAAGGGCTGCTTCAGCCGTTCAGCTGGACCCCCTTTGGGGGTCCAGCTGAACGGATACATCTCCTCTGCTGTGCAGCGCTAACCAGAGCAGAGCCAGAGCGTCTCTGCTGCTGCATGGATTGGACCTCCTTGCAAAGACTTGCATAGCAACCCGCCTTGACTTCTGAAACGTCACTTCACAACACATGCGTGGTGCAGGCCCTCACATCTCTCATCGACGGGATCCTAATCGTTGATGCAAAAGGACCTCGCACCCCAGCATTGTTGCATCTCAGAACCGACACATCATCTTGGCTGTGTGACACATCTTCTACACAGATCCATGCAATGCTCTGCAGACCAGGATGTGAGGAACTCTGTTCAGCTGGCCTAGCTGGGTGTTTGTAGCCTGCCCGCACTCTATCGTGGTTAGCCTAAACTTGTGACTTTGCCCCGGTCAGTTGGTGCATTATGCTTTATGGCGCTATTTTTTCTAAAAACTTAAAAACTCACTAAGTAATTTCAGTCTTGTGTTATTTGATGAAGTCTGCTCTATTTTTCTAACCTGGTGTGGGTCCTTTTTGTGTGGTGTTTTCACTGTTTTATTGTTTCAAGAGTTGTGCAAATACTTTACACATTACCTCTAAGTTAAGTCTGACTGTTCTGTGCCAGCTACCAGGGAGTGAGCACAGGTTAATTTGACCAGGGTTGGGATTGCTGTTTGACCCAGGCTCACAACCCAGTCAACCAGTAACCCAGTTTCTAACTGAGGACTATATATATGTTTTTGAAATGTAAGGCACAAAGACTTTTTAGATGCTGTTTTCAATAAAAGTTGAAATTAATGAAAATATAAAGAATGGTCTACAATAATAATTTCAAATGAATGGAGATTGGTTCCCCACTAACAGAGGAATTTGAACCTATAACTTATCAGTCAGATTGGTTACTGAGAGTAGGTAGTAACAGAGCAGGGGCTGATGTATCTTTAGCCCAAATTTGAAGTAATGCATCAGTAGCGGTCGGCAGTAGGTGTTTCTATAGGGCGGTGACGTGGGCAGGAGGAGGGGCAGGGTGGGGGGAAATAATGTATGGATTACGGAGTTTTACAGGTAAGTAAACATTTAAATACATAAAACGAATTTCGTTGCGCGCACTGCATCACATTTGGTGATGCAGTGTGCGCAACGAAATTCGTTTTATGTATTTAAATGTTTACTTACCTGTAAAACTCCGTAATCCATACATTATTTCCCCCCACCCTGCCCCTCCTCCTGCCCACGTCACCGCCCTATAGAAACACCTACTGCCGACCGCTACTGTAATGCATTCTTATTGGTAGTGCTTGCATCTAACCATGGGGTTTGCAACTACAAAAGTGCTTATCATTGTGTACAAGGTCCCTTTTACAAGTTAGTAAAGTATTTCAACTCGCAAAATTGCTTTTTGCCATTATTTTTAATTTGTAAATAGGTAAGATCATGAAAATTGAGTTTCCCCTTCCCTTTCCAATTCTGAAATAAATTTATAGATAGTTTACAAGTGCAATTGCTGTCACAACCCATTGATGAGCTAATGACCCATGAGCAGGGATGGTAACTAATTTGCAAAGTAGCCCATTTCCTTAGGAAACCGTTGGCAGCAGCAGGAGGGAGAAGGTTTTCAAATCAGAAACCTTTTTTTAAAGCAGCCAAGGTCCATTTAATGAACACAGGCTGCTTTAAAGAAACAAAAGAAACAAGGTTTTCCATTTTGGAATGCAGTCATAGGCATGATGGTGTGCTGCCACTTTCAGGTCTCGATGCCTGTGATTGCAGACAATGAAAGAGGTCAAACATTAGCACCTGTGTTATGAATATTAGTTAGACCAATCTTTCTACAACCCCCCGTGATTTAATATGTTGTAACCCAACCTAATAGTACATAGGTCGGTTTGTAAAATGCTATTCCATTTGGAAAAAGTGTGTGTGCATTTTGCAACTACATTTTGTGAATGAAATAATAATAAATCAGCACCCTAACATCTATAATAAAATGTATGTAAATTATATCTGCTCCTTATTTGCAGTTCTACTTGGTCGTGAGTATCTGTTTAAATGTACATAAGACATAATAACACAAACTTTAAGCTGGTTGAACACCAGCCGGGTAAAAAGTGAAGTTCCTACTATTTGGATGGTTACTGGCCAAGGTGTGCATGCATGCAGTCAGCTTTTTAGCGCCCCAGCAGATGAATAATGAATTTTCTTTTCTATTTGCAAAGTCACTGGCCAAACAGTACAACATTTCTGCTATTTAGCCAGCAGCAGGGTAAATATAGAATTTCTTTTTTTGCTATTTACCTGGCTTCCAGTGAAATAGTATATAATTTCTGGCTATTTTATTAGGGAAATAATTGTGTTTATTTGCTATTTTGCTTAATTGGCCTTATAAAGTGTATGTGCACCCCAAATGATTTATTGTTGCTGGTGGCGTTTCAGAAGTAGAAGCTACTTTAGAGTTTGGTAGACTTTAAAGCACAATAGAAAATCAAATAATTCTCATTGTCGTCCATGAGTTGCAAAGATAAATGCATTTTAAAATGTTAATAAAATGAAGATATAATATTTTATCGAAGCAGATAGCGTATATACATCAGAGGTACACTGTCGTAATTGCGTTAATACTAGCTAATTGCCAAGGATTCTTTGTTAGCAAAGTTTAAAACACTTTATTTAGCCTTTGACAACAACATCAATGTTAAGTATTTTTATCTTAGCCATAGAAATGTCAGTACTGACGGGATACTAATTCTACCTGTTACTAATTAACTTTACTCTAGAAGAAGAAATATTAAAACTATGATATATAACACCATTATTAATGGCATCATAAATCACTTCTTACAAATGTTCCATTTCTTCAAACCAGTTACTGATAGTAGAAACAAGGCAGGAGAAGCCCTAGGTTAGTCGTCCCTCGGGTGAACTTGACTTCTCCAGATGGCCAGACTCATCATTCAATTTAGTTGCAAGAAAATGCCCACAGGTCACTGCTACTTAAAGTGTCGAGAGTTCAACTGGCTGATGACGAAAGAGCAATCTGTCAATGAAAACTTGACATCAGCATTCCTCGGTGACAACAATGATCAAAAGATACTGTAAAGACGTAGGAACACTCAGAATGTGGTTGAAGTCACAATCTGACTTTCACGTAATCATCGCTCCTTTATGTTTACATATTTTCTAGCACAACACACCTGGTGTTCAAAATGGCCAGTGAGTGTTTTGAAAAACATGCGCTAGACAGTGACATGTTTATACATTTGTTAAAGGTAGAATGGGTACCTGTATTTTCATTTTGATGGAGATACACAATTAAAAGTTAAGAACAAAGAAATAGTGTGTGGATGAATCATGTGCAGCAAACCATGTCACATATATTACATTAACAAATCTGCTGCCCTCTGTAAACCACACGACATGCTAAAATGTGAGGGTTGTCAATTTTGCACTGCTGCGTCCAACGGCACCCACTGACCATCCACCATACCAGAATTCCATGATGCTACACCTCCCTATTGTCAACTGTTGTCACCCATCTGTAAATAGGAGAGGGTAGGAAAACCTTTCATTACTCATCGTATAGATTTTCATTGGCTGCACCACTCACTTGCCCTCCAGCTTACCCATGCCAGTCACCCCATCACATCCTCACCAGGACATCTGCACACCAGGAGAGGGCGCACCTTAACCAGTTGCAAATGTAAAAGGTAATGAGTGAAGGGCACTATATGTCCCGAAAAGTCAAACCCAGCAGACCAGGACACCACATGCTTCTATGATCATTTGCTTTCTGCTTACAGCACATCTCGATGCTCCGCTGACACCCTCTGCTCTTTTGTTCATTGTTCACCAAGTCCCATTCGAATCACCTTCTTATGACCTTGAGCCCCTACCGCAACAGCAATGCAATGCTGATCAAACCCTTCTATACTTCGGTTTGCTCTCTCTGGACACAAGGTGTACAGGTCACAGTAGTTTCCCATTCTTGTGCTCAGCTGAACATTTAATCTGCTGTTCATTAGCATCACAGAAAGCTACTGCATTCAAACTAGCACTTCTGCTTTTAACTTCTTCATATAACTCTTTATCTCATCACATGACCCACCGGTACTCTTCCTAGCATTTCTGGTGTCCACATCTGTGCCTGCCTTTTCTTGAACCCTATCATTTTTCTAAACTTTTTCTTGAGTCTTTTCTTGGTTATTTGTCTACCTCTCCCTAACCGTCTGTCCCCATGTGATGTCTGGACTATTCACCACATGACTCACTCTCTCGCTCTGATTCCTTTTAACTTCTTTTAGATTTTAACCTCCACCTTTTCCCTATTCCCCCTGTCTCCTCACTCCTATATTTCATCGTTTAACACAAGTGAATACTTCTTCACATAGTATTTGCTTTTATTGTAACTCTTGATTCCTTTCTCCCTATCATTGATGGTGTTCATTACCACCTTTGAATCTCTCTCTCTTCTTCACTCCAAAACTGCCTCCCACATTAATCTGAAGTCTCTTATGTTGTAGGAAGTTACATAGGCTGTAGCTATCCTCATTCAAGACTCTACAACCATGACATGTGCCTGCTCTCATTCTCCCACACCCATATTCGTACAAAATTGAATGAAGAGGAATGAAATCCTATTTTTTTGTCCGACCTTGATAACCTCTTGATAATTTGGAATCTTATCTTCATCTTTGCCTTACAAGGTTCATCCTTCTCCTAGTTTTACCCTCTTCCCTCTGCCTTCATCATCCCCCCCGTCTGCTCTTCTTTGATATTGTACCTTATTTCATTCTTTACCATTTTCTTTTCCCTTGGAAACGCCTCTCAGTTTTTCAAACATGCCCCCATTCTTTCAATTCTTATTTTTCAAAATAAATTGACTAATCCCAACTCTTTATCTAGTTGTCTTCCCCTTTACTCACATTAACGACCTGGATAAGTTTCGTCATCATATTGTTTATTCAAAACTCTTTATCTTTACTTTAGTTCTCTTCTTTCTTAATTAGAATCTGGGTTTTTTGTTCTGCTCACAACGTCTTAACCAGCCCCCCATTGCTAAAGAAGATAACATTGTAAGAGACATAATGGTGTTGTTTTAGTCACTAATCAATTTTATTGTATGTGTTGAAAAGCTGTTCCCTATAACTGTTATTTTATATGGACTGTAATACATTAAAACCTCCAGTCCTTGTATAAGAGCAACCTTTATTGTACTTATTGCAATAAAAATGTAATATCTCTACTCGACTGTAATAACTAAAATACTTAGCTGCTCAACTGTATTACGGTATTGCAGTTGAGTTCTGACATCACAATGCCTGCTGCCCGTAGATAAGGTGACAGGCAAGTCACAGAACATAATTACAACTGTCTTTTCCTTCTTTTGATCTCATTTCCTAAACAAACAATGATCAGCAGAAAGGAGATTTAATGGCAACATATTTTTTTAATGATAGGTTATTACAAGAAATATTGGATCCCTGTGTATTTATATACATTCTAAGCTACAGCATTTTTTTAATCTGACATCTTAAACTGTTTGTAACAAATTACTAACTGCTTTTTGGTTTATGCTTCACA
This sequence comes from Lissotriton vulgaris, assembly GCF_964263255.1. Classification (NCBI taxonomy): domain Eukaryota; kingdom Metazoa; phylum Chordata; class Amphibia; order Caudata; family Salamandridae; genus Lissotriton; species Lissotriton vulgaris. The sequence continues at coordinate 1,550,040,081 of NC_141685.1, forward strand.
GGACATATTGCAAATGTTTCTGCAAGTTTACAACCATACAATCTCTTTCATATGAATGAACAGGGCACTACAGATTTAAGTGGTTTGTGAGAACAGTGAGGGTGTAACCATGCATTATAAGGAGGGTTCCCGGTTTCATAGTATTTATTTTTTTGACATTTATGTCTGTATTTATTCATATTTATTTTTTGTCAACTTTATCTATATTCATCCATATTTATGGGTTATGTTAAAAAAAATTAAACTGACACTGGTATATTTCCACATTTATTTAACCAATAAATATGCAGTCAGTTTTGAATGACTGCCAGGTTTCAGTGATATGAACACCGACAGAAGATAAATCAATGCACTTATATGAAAATATGCACATTGCAGTATCAGCCTTGTGCACATCTACTGCTGTTTAAGCCTCTTTACTAAAATTCCTTTCTTTTTTAACACCCTAACCTATCAATCCTCACAGTTATTGGCCTGTCAGTCATGGAATCACTCAAAAAGCACCCCATTTCTGTTTTTATCCACATTTAAAAATAAAAATAAATCGGTTCAAGAAAATAAATGTTTCTGTCATTTATCTGTAAACATCAGTAAACATTGAAACCAGGGAGCCTTAATTATAAGGAATTAAATATCCTCTGCTGTATGCTAAAAACATATTGCAGGCCACTTCTGAGTTCCATGATTTTACAAATGAACTCAGCCTCTAGCATCTATCTTATATATGGTCACAGAACTCCTTGGTGACTTATAATATCCTTATAATGTACCATGGGGTACTATCTCCCATATATAATAATCTATAAATTTGATTTGGTTTGAAACACTTCTCTCTAACTAACATCTGCCTGTCACTCGATTCTCCTAGATTTCTTGACTTCCTTTGTTACAGTTCACTACTTCACCCTTTCGCTTACTTTTTTGTAACTTTTAGCTTCTGGGATTTCGTGGTGTTGTACCTATCTATTTGATCAGTACTATTCTGTTCATGAATTCGTTTTTTAAAAATTTACTAATTAGTAATTATGGTATAATTTTGTGTTTTTTCAGATTGCTTTTTATTCTGTATTCACATCACATTCTTCATCCATCCTCAAACTATGTATTATTTTGTCACTTCTCTTTCAATTAATGATCACATTTCTTTCATTGCATGCATTCCCATATTGCAATTCTATAGTGATCAATGGGTTGCTCCCTTTTGACTTTCCAAGCTACGAAAATGTTAATTATTATTTTTGTATTCTCTCATTTGCACAACTGATCTCTCCTTCGTCCCCCTACCAGTTTCAAAGCCATCCTCATTCAGTATCCACTTCTTTTGGTTTCTGTTTGCCCCCTTCACAGCCCGGATCACTCTTCTCTTTGAAGTGGCTATCTCTTTGACTGTTTGTCAGAGCTGGCAGCCTTAGGGTAGGCTTTTACCAAATGTGTAGCCCTTCCCTTCCATTTTTGCTGATCTCATTTGTGTTGGCCTTATACCTCTGAGTACTTTAGCAATGATACCAGTGCTAAGGTTTGTTCACTCTCTCCTTTAAATATGGTGAAATTGATTTACACCCATTTGGCACATTTAATTTACTTATTAGTCCCTAGTAAAGGGTTACTATATGTACCCAGGGCCTGTAAATTAAATGCTATCAGTGGCTCGCAGCTCATAATGTACTACTCGCTTAAGGAGCCTTTTAAACAGTTCTTTGGCCTGACATATCAGCCTTTATATGCAGTTTCAACTTCGATCTTGCATAACAAACCTTTGCCTGGTCTAATCCATCCTTTTTAATACATATATGTCACCTCTAGGTAAGGTCCAAAACAGCTCATTGAGCAGGATGCAGTGTATCTGAACCTTTGGACAGGTACCTTTAACCTTTACATGCTCTAGTAGTGAAAAACCCTGCAAGACCTGCCTCCCCATTGAATAACATTTGGTTTATTTATTACATTTAGTAAGCGAGAACGTTCATTTTGGAGCAGGTAGTAATATTGACAATGGTGTCTAAAGAATTGTAATTAACAACCCTTTTTAATGGTAAAGGCGGATTTTAAGTAGCAATTCAAAAAGTGCCACTTTTGAAAAGTTGTCCTTTGCTTGTACCAACAATTTGGTGCCTCCAGGGTCACATGACTAGGTGTAGCTGGCAGTTGGTCTTTGTGCATTGCTTCCAGACAATGAGACAAAGGAGTATAGGTAATGGCAGTGATAAACATCTCTGACTTGATGAGGGTCAAGAGCTGTCAGCTACCACACTTGCACCTCACAAAGGCTCTGCCTGAGCACAATGACAATTGTGACCCCAGACTAGGAGCAGGGCAGGGAGGAATGACATTCCAAGCACCTCTGGGGGGGCTCCAGAACCTTCTCTTACTTCTTTGTAGGCACCAGGTATAGATAATGGATTTTTATATCCAACTCTTCAGTACATCTCTGGATCTGAGGAGACTCAGAAGGAGTTTTGTGCTGCTCTGCAAGAAGGACAGCTACTCTGTTACCCTGCTGCCATGCTGCCTTGCTACCTTAGTGACAGGAGCGGACCTGCATCTTGAACCCAGGACCACCTGAGTGACTCCAAGGACTAATTGGCTGGCCTCTTGATTAGAGCCTAAGGGACAGAAAAGGCTCCATCTACTGTGAACCCAGAACCTGGATTCTGTCTGCTGTGAGTCCTACCCCCCAGGTGGTGCCACCCAAGTTCTGGCCTTTTGTAAGTGAGCCTGAAGGAGCTCTGCAAGTTGAGCTGTGGTCCTGTGGCATAGCCAACACAGCACAATGCAGCTGCATGCCAATTCGCTTTGGAACTGTCGCTGTGGGATGCATCATTGATGCAGGACCCCGCACCTCAGCCCACAGTCTCTTTGGAACCGCAGCTGCGTGACACATCCTCGACACAGGCCTCCATATTGTGAGTCCCTCGCCATCAGCCTCCTCAACGATGACTAAAGACTCTGCATCACAGCCCCACAGCTTCTTCAAAACCACAGGTGTGTGACCCATCTTCGACAAAAGACCTTGCATTGCAAGTCCCTCGTCAACGACATTCTGAACAATCATGCAGAACCTCGTCTAACAGCCTTGCAGCTCCTCAGAGCCACCGCTGCATGGCACATCATTAATTTAGAATCTTGCAACACTCTGCAACTAGGATTTATGGCACCCTTATTCAGCTAACCAAAATGTTGTCCCTTTATACGGTCTCCACTTCATCGTGGTCTGCCTGAACTTGTGACTTTTTTTCGGGCTCTGGTATGACCAGTTAAACACAGTTAGAGCTTTGTGCTTTGAGGCACTATTTTCACTTAAATCTTGAAAACTATATATATATTTGGTTCTACTGATTAGATTTTTGTGATTTTGGTGTCAAATAATCTTTTACATTTTACTCTATTTTTCTAAATTGGTGTGAGATTTTTCTTGTGTTGTGTTATCGCTTTTTTACTGTTTGAAGTGCTGAATAAATACTTTACACATTGCCTCTAAGTTAAGCCTGACTGTTTGTGCCAAGATACCAGAAGGTTAAGCACAGCTTAATTTGGGGTTTGCTTGCAACTTTACCCAGACAGAATGTATGGCTACTGCTTGAGTGGGGTTTCACCCCTTTCACCCAGTAACCCAATTTCCAACACTCTTGTTTTGCATAGTTTTCTCAATATTGTTTCTAAATGTATTTGTGTATATTTTCCTTACCATTTATCACCTGTTACTGTCTGTTCTACTGCTTGTAACTTGCCTTCTGCCTTTTCAAATAACATATTTCTCCCATCCATTCCCTATTGTGCTTAATCGCAATACTGCTCTTTCTCATTATTTGCCCTCTTCACCAAACACTGACATTTCTGGCCCCTTTCTCTGATCAATCTATATTTGATATATGATCAGTCTGTCTTTTTGTTCAAGAGTGTTTCCTGTGTTCTTGTTCCTGATCTTTATCACTCTTCTATATTACTTATTCGATGTATTTCAATTTTTAGGTCTGGCTTGACTGTGCTGTTATTTCCAATTCTATTTTTACCAATTATTTAAAATATACATAAAATGGACTGTTTCTAAACCCAGATATCACCTAGAGAAACCTTGCATTGGAATACATGAGAGACTAGTTTACATCTCAAACAAATCAGGGCACATTAAATTATTTATTTTATAGATGCACTGTATACAGAAAACAATAATTATTTGTTATAGCAATTATCATTTGAAAAGGGAATGGTACATAAGGAAGTAATAGTCACAATGTTATTTATTCTTTAACAGTACAGTTTAAACGTTCCTAGAGAAGTCAGATAGAGAAAGTCCATATATTGCGATACAGAGGTAGAGACACAGAGAAGTTCCCAACTCTAAATTGTCAATGTTTTGTGAATCAGGATCAAAGTACACTGATAACTATCTTGGTGCCCACCTCTCACCCCCAAGAGCATATGTGTTTTACAGCAAAAACAGCTGCCACCTCACAAAACGTGTGAAACTCCCAACAGAAATTTCTGGATCATAGGTGTACTTCTCAAAGTAGGAAAGGACCTTTTAGTTAGGACCTGCATCATGTAAGTATGTTGGTATGCAATTGATGTGCAAGGAAATAAGGTTTCAAATATAGAACTCTCAACGCCCAGCAGTGGTTACTGTGTATAGCTTCAAATCCTTCAGTAGGGGTCAAAAGGCATCTCCACATAAGCATTTTACTCGTATTCTGAATAAGGCATCACAAATGTATGGATAAGTGCAACAGGATCACACCATAGAAATAGTGAACCCTCACCTTATTCACAATTTAGATGGTGCCCCATAGCAATATCTGCAGGACTGGCCAGAAAAAGTCACATGAAGTCTTTCTCAACAATTGCATTATGTTATCCTTGACCATGTTCACCAGACCCCTATTGGTGTATATCCATTGAAACTTCCAGAAAGGACTGAAATCACAATAGAGTGGTGTGGCCCTTACGGAATCTCTCATACTCTTAAGCATTAACAGCAATGCCTCACATTTGAACCAAGAGATCCTATAACTAGAGTATCTCGAGAACAGTGACATGAGTGTTAGAAAAGATTCTGTGTGATCCAAAAATGCTACTATTATGTACTCCGCATAATATATTGCCTTTTGTTTGCTCTCCTGTGTGGTATGTCCCTGATGTCCTGTGACTTTTGAATTGCTGCTATTGGAAATAGCTCAAAGGGAGATGGTAAATGAGACATACCTTTCTAGTACCTCTAAGTCCCTGAAAGGTGACTGTCTGAAGCTCTCCACAGTTGAAGTTCACTGAAAACATTGTACGGTCATTGGGCTGTTGACATATACTCTCGAGGAAGACCAGTTTTAAGCAACATTCAAAATAAGTAGTCCTATATGACACAATAGAAAGCTTTACCAGCATCTAACAATAATGCCAGCTTCTCTTCCATATTGTCCTGACCTGCCACAGTAAGTGAAAAAGGTTATGAAGATGCTTACATGATGCCATTCCCGGAATTAAGTGAACCTGAGCAGATGTATAATGAATAGGTGAATTGCCTTCAGTCTGTTTGCTACAATTCTCACCACAATTTCAATATCTACATTTATAAGAGGAACAAGTCTGTGCCTAAAACAATAAAGGGGGTCCCAACGAGATTTCGGTATTAAAATGATTATCGCAATGTTGAGAGCAATCCACTCCTTTCAGGAATTTTCCTATGTACTTTACATAAGAGAGGAATCAGAGCAGTTGTAATACCTCTAAATAATTCAGTAGGTAGACTACCTTTCCCAAGATCTTTCTTCACCAAAATATCACCCATGGCTCTAGTGATTTCATCCTTAGGCATATCACCTTCCATAATGGCCCCATGTTATTCCAAGAATCTGAACATGGTATGACCCACAAGGAACTCTGATTCTTCCACAGACATGTTTGATTGATCTCATCTGTACAGTGTCTTGTAAAAGGAGGCACATATCTCATTATGTCTAGGAATGTGTGAGCAGCTCTTTAGAGCATTCCTGAATGCACGTAAGGTCCTGAGTAGTTGCATTGTTTCAAATGTGCAGCTAGAAGACTCCCATCTACTTAGGTGCTGCTTGCACAATGCTTGCATTGTGCTTATGAAATCTATAATTTTTAATATATTTTAAAGTGGACTTACATCCCACCTTCACTTTTTATGGGCCCATGTGCTTGCCAGTTTACTTTCCTCCATTTCTATTGGTTGTAGGCTGTTCTTCTTACTGTGTCTCTCCTATCAGTTTTTCCATGGCCTAACTACTCATTTCCATTCGCATTGGTGGTTCGATGTTTCAGGGTTTCACAATGCTTGTGAAATCTCTTGTATTTAATATATCTTAAATGGTGGCCCTTCTCAGTTCCCCATGCCGAATCACTGTGTTCATTCGCTTTTATGTGGCACTTTTTCTTTTGTTAACTTCCTCTGCCTGCACGCATTTATGATACATCTAATAAAGCTGTTCAAACTGTTTACGCCCCATTCACATACTACAGAAAAGGAAGACAGTTTCTAACAGTATGCTGGCATACTTGCTATTTATTACCTGGTTATGTAAAGCAGATGATTTAGCCTTGGAACGTTTGTGTTATTTTCTATTCATTTGTTAATAACTTTCTTTGCACTTTGTTTTTTTTTTTCTCTTCTTACTTACCCCTAAATATACTGCTGTCTCGGTGACTCTTTGATCTGCCAGTGTTATTTTTTGATTTATTACAACTTGTGTTTTGTCTACATTTAGCTTATATCCTGATAATTTTCCGTATATAGCTGCCTCTGCTTCTATTGCCCGTAATGCCATTTCTGGATCACAGGATGTGACCGCCAGATCGTCCGCATACCCCAGAATTTTTGTTTCATGTCCGTTCAAAACAATTGGCCGTATGTCTATATTCTGTTCTATTCTCCTTATAAATGCATCTATATATAGGGCGAAGAGAAGTGGAGAGCAAGGGCATCCTTGTCTGGTTCCCCGCCCAATCATTATCGCATTGCTCATTTCACCCATAATTCTAAGTTTAATTCTTGGATTGACATATAATGCCCTGACAGCCTTTATAAAGCCGTTCCCAAGGTTTACCTTCTCTAATACTGCCCAGAGGAATCCCCACGAGACCCTATCAAATGCTTTTTCTGCATCTAATAATATTAATGACATAGGGTCTCGTGAGGCTGCCGTTCCATCAAACAAGGTTACAACTCTCCTGATATGTTCTGTAGTGCCTCTCCCAGGTATGAACCCATGCTGTCTGGGGGACACTATCTTGCCCATTACCTTCCCTAATCTATTTGCCAAAATTTTCGAATAGATTTTGGCATCACTATTCATTAAACTTATTGGTCTATATGACCCAGGATTAGTTGGTGTTTTTTTTTTAAATAAACACTATCATAGTTGCTTCGCTCCAAGACTCTGGGGGAGGGATACCTTTTTGAATATTAATTACTAAATTATAAAAATCCCCTTCTATTTCAGGCAAAAAAATTCTATAGAATTCTAATGGTATAGAATCGGGACCAACAGCTTTCCCTGCTGGAAGATCCAAGATTGCTTTATGCATTTCCCCTCGACTAAACATCATTTCCAAAGCCCCTTTGTCAGCAGCCTCCAGTTGTTCTAAATTAGCTCCTTCCAGAAATTCCTCTATCTCATACTTCTCGCCCCCTTGATCAGGATTATAAAGTGTTTGATAAAATTCTTGAAACCTGGCACATATATCCCTTGGAGCTGTCGCCATACTGCCATCTTGAAGCATTACCTCTGCGATATCACCCTTTGTCACCGCCTGTCTTGTTCGTGACGCTAATATGCGGCCGATCTGTTCGCTGTATTTATACTGCTCCTTCCTCCAAACCAGGTATTTCCCTGCTGCTTTAGATGCAAATATATCCCCCACAGCTGCTTTAGCTACTGCTAATCTCTGTGAAATTACAATAGTGTCTTGTTTAGACCTTATAGCTACAACTAGTTCTTCCTCAATATTTGCCACCGTTCTTATTCTCCCTGCCATCTCCTCCCTTTCTACCTTATTTCGTCTAACTGAATAGCTGAGTGTCTCCCCCCTTATGCCTGCTTTCATTGTATCCCAAACTATAGCTGGGGAGGCTGTTCCTCTATTAACCTCAAAAAATTCTTTCAGCCATCCTCTCATAGATTCTATATACTTGGCATCTTGTAATAGTGCCCTCTCGAATGTCCAATTTAAGCTTTGATTATTTTGTGGTGAGATTATGATGTCCAAAATCAGTGGATTATGATCCGACATAACTCGGGGGAGATTACTCACTTTGCCCATAGTTGCTATTATCGGGGATACCAAAAAATAATCCAGTCTTGCTAATGTTTTGTGGGGTGTGGAAAAATACGTGCTACCCCCCGACCTTATGCTGTTGTTCCCAAATAACTATTAAGCCATTATCTTCCATTAGCCTTATCAAAGCCCTATGACTTCTCTTTTTCCTCCCCCCGAAATTTTTCGGATCATGCTTCCATAAACCATTCAGACCGTTAATGTTAAGATCTCCACATACCACCAGGGGTTGGGGCCAGTTAGCCAATTGTGTATTCATCAAATTAAGCATTTCAGGATCATCAACTGTCGGGGCGTACACTGTGCATAGAGTAAAATTAAATCCCTTCACCTGGCATTCCATCAACACCCATCGCCCATATGAATCTGCTTTTTGCCTTTTAGCGTTCACCCTACCTTGCCGTGCTAATACCGCCACCCCTCTTGTTCTCGTCCCTTGTGTTGTGTGAGCAAGCAATTGAAAACCTAACTGCCCCAATAATCCCTTCTGGGACACCTCTATATGGGTCTCCTGTAGACAAAGCATATCAACATGGATTGTTTTTAAATATTCCCTCAGCTCCCTTCGCTTCCTTCCGTCATTCAGTCCACATATATTCAATGTGCCTATCCGCATTGATATTCTTGTTTTGTCCTCAGTTCAGCATACAGTTTTTCTACAGCTATCTCATCTTTTAAAAAATGATCCTCCCTTTGTTCTATCTTGTCTTGTTCTATCTTGTCTTGATGTGATGTTTTTTTTGTTTTTCCACCCCACTTTCCCCTTCCCCCTCCCCCTCTCTCCTCCTCCCCCCCTCCCCCCCCACCTGTTAGAGCAAGCAGGCCGCTGGCCTCTGTGATGGAGTCTGGCTATCGACTCCCCTTTGCCGACCTTTATAATTAAATTAAATCACCTGGATTAGTTACTTCACTTTGATTTCTCCTTCAGAACCCCTTTAACCAGATCCCCCCGTGAAAATAACATTGGTCTTGGCATTTCATTCCATTTATCCATATTGCCCGTATATTATCCCCAAACAAGATTTGCACTTCTCGTCCTCTCTCGATCAGCGACTATCTCTTATATACGTTTAACAGGGCTAAGCACCCCTTTTAGACCAACTTATCTTTTGCTAAGTAGGCATGTTAATTAATGAAAACGTCACTGCTGAGATCTTCAAAGTTTGTCTCTGGCTTCACTGCTAGTTTCACCACTAGCTCTAATCATATCCATATATTCTTTTGCTTGGATTTCAGAAAAAAAGACCCTAGTGGAATTCTTGTGGATTATCTTTAGTTTTGCCGGGTTCATTAAATAGGCCTGCAGGCCCATCTTATGGCATGGATCCAGTAATTCTCTCAGTCTCCACCTTCTTTCGACTGTACTGTGACAGTAATCTGGGGTTGAGAAGAAGGATTGATTCTCAAATGTACGTTTAGCGTTGGGGCGAGCTTTTGCATACACCTCTTACCTCAACAAAAAGTTGCCGAAGTATACTAATATGGCTCTTAGTCTTGGTGCCCCCTCAGTAGTGGAGGGCCCTTTTTTTTTAATGTTAGTGGGAACCTGTGCACGCTTTGCACTTCCCTGTCCCAATCCCAATGGCTCAGTTCCGGGAAGGCTCCTTTGAACATTCTCAGGGCATACGCCCTAATATCCCCGCCTTCGGCCCCTTCTTCTATGCCCAGAATTCTAAGATTGTTTCGTCTTTGACGATTCTCTAGATCCTCCAGCTTCCACTGGGCATCCACCATCTGTTTTTCATATCCCATCCATCTAGTCGAGTCTTTAGCTTGTTGATCCTCCATCATCCCCGTTGGGTCTTCCAGATGTGTCATCCTTGTATTTGTGGCTGTGCATATCTTTGCTACCTTCTTTATAGCTCCTTGCAGGTATTTAGTTGCTCTCAATTTCATTGTAAATCTGCTGTGTATCTGAATAGTCCCAATTTAAAGCTGCTTCTGTTTCAGTGCTTGCCACACTTATCCGTCTACGGCTGCTGCCTGATTTCTCTTGTGACTGTGTGCTTCTTTGACGCCGAGACAGCCTTTTTTTCCTTGGCTCTTGACTTGGCTCTAGACTTTTCCCTTTTGGTGAGGATCCGCTTCCCCCTTCCAAGCTTAGAGACAAGCTTGAGTCGGTATTAATCCCGCCATTTTCCTCCAAGCCTGAGCATGTCTCCTCAGATGCGTCTGACCCATCTGTTACTGAGAAAAATGTATCCACTGGATCTATGTTATCCTCTAGCCCACTCTGGCCACTATTTGCAGTTATTTTCTGTATCAATATTTCAGTTTGTTGTGCTAGGGTAGTTATTGTCTCTGGAGTCTCTATGATTGTGTGCCTGCTTATTGCCGTTGTTGTCTCTTCGTTAGGTCGTGTATTTTCCTCTGTGCTGTCTATAATGTCATTGAGATCCATAATGTTACTCCATTGTGACTCTGCTAGAGGGGTGCCAGGTAGCTCAGAAGTATTGGTAGTGCTCTCTTTGGGTGTGTTAGCTATGTTCGAAGGGGTGAAGTATCCCGTTATGCCCTTTGATTGACCTGATGGCTGTGTAGCATTTGTTGCAGCTTGCTTCCTGGTTCTCGCTTTACTACTGGTAGCTGCCCCTTCCTCATTCATAGCTTGTATTCCTTGTCTACTCCTTTATTTTTCACAGCTTGCCCTGAAGCTTGTTTCTCAGCCCCTTCAGGCACTTTTGCTTTACCACCTCGAGCAGTTTTTGGAGCCATTTTGACCCCTTTGAAAGCTGCAACCACCTCTGATACCTCTGCCTCTGCCTCTGTTGCCAAGATTAAGTGATACTGCTTCTGCCGGTCTCTCTGCCGTTTTAAGCCTGGCAGGCTCCAATTCAGGCTCAGATTCAGGCACCAACTTTGTATGTAGCTACCTGCTGCACTCGCTAAGCCCCCTGCTCTGCCTGTTCGAGTGGTGAATACTGACACGTTGCTCTCACCCCCTCTGGCCCCAAGCACCGCTTCTGTCTTACCAGACACACCAGCTTTGCAATCTTTTGAGGCGGTGACACAAAAATCCGAGCAGCAGTGTATCCGTGTGTGCCTTGTTTTCCTCTGCAGCTGCCGGTTACACCACACCCGCTGTCTTCGTCTCGGCTGCTTGCTTTGGGGATTCTGTCGCGTTTCAGCAGATGCTCGACTCCTCTGAGCTCCGCTATCCCTCCTACATTGCAGGCAGCTGCCTTTCCCGAAATCTTCTCGCACTCCGCTGGCTCCGCAAACTCCGCCGATTCTGCCTCCTCCGCTATGCCGCCGGGTACGCCATGAAAATTGCACCACAGCTACTCCGCCGATTCCGCCTCCTCCTCCGCTATGCCGCCGGGAGCGCCGTGAAGGTTGTGCCTCAGCTGCTGCCGTCACCGCTGTTGCCAAAGCTGTCACTACAGCAGCGATCGACTCCAGCGCATTGTCACTCTCCATTCAGGTATTGCTGGACAAGCGTCTTTGCTTCGTTTCGCTAAAAATCAGCGTGTATCTCCTGCCTTCTGTTATCTAATCCATTTCCATTTCCTCAAAATGAGCAGGTCGGCTTCGGAGCGTTCTCCTCTAGCCGACTAGCCAGACGCCATCTTGCTCTCTCGAACCATAATCACACTTTCTTTGCACTTTGTAGGCATTATTGCATTTACTTTTTCAACTTAACGTATTTGGTCATTATTATCATATTCTAAATCTAGCAATAAACATTGCATGTTAAAAATAAAGTTAATATACAAGAGCTATGCTACATTTTACTACTAAAAAAGGCAGCCACAAGTACAGTTACCCTGCAGGCAACAGAGTCATGCTTTGAATGATGCAGCAGGTGCAGTAACACCTGGCCCAAAGGATGTCAGAACTCCTCTAAACAAATAATATTGTTATTTTTGATTCATAACAGGCAGTCACAATTGCAGTTACCTTGCATGTAAAAGAGACTTGTTTTGAATGGTGTAGCAAATGCAGTGGCACCGGGGCCAAAAGCTCTAGGGACCCCCTTAAATACACATTTAAATTGCTATAATTTACTACTAAACAGGCAGTCACAAGTGCACTTACCTTGCAGACAACAGGGTCATGATTTGAATGGTGAATTAAGTGCGGTGCAATTCAAATCAAGTCCCTTTTAACTGCACTTGTGACTGCCTGTTTACTAGTAGAGCTTAGCAGTATTCTGCATTTAGTGGGGTCCCTAGAACATTTGGCCCTGGTGCCACATACCGGCTGCACAATTCAAATTGAGCCCATTTAAACTGCAAGATAAATGCAATTGTGTCTGCCTGTATAGATGTAAAATATACAGGATATAGACTTTGAAACTCAAAGGAAGCTACCGGTTTGCCTGGACATTGAATCTTAAAATACTTACATCCCTCAATCAGAAGGCATACGAGGGACCACGTAAATATGTTACACAGTCCCAGCTCCTGTTGCCAAACTGTTAAAACTTGCCCTTAAGAAAAACTACTTTGACTTTGATGGTACCTACTACTTACAGGTCAAAAGTACATTACTGGGGGCTTCATTTACCCCAAACCTTGCGATTCTCTATGTCAGTGAATATGACTGCAAATTTATTTATGAACCTTAGAGAAATATCTCTGTTACTGAAGGCCATTTGGGTGCCAGCCTGTACCACAAACCACCAGATCATAATACCCTCCTACAATACATGAGTCATTATACCAAGGCAATCAAAGATGGGCTGCCATTTCGTAAAAGTTTGTAGATTTGCAGGAACTGCGCATGGAGTTAAGGCTACGTTAGAGAAGTGGAAATCTTGGCTAAGAAACTCCACAATATAGGCTACCAACACAAACTAATTAAACTCTCTATGAAAATGACTTGGTATTGCTCCTGTTAACATTTCCTCACCCCTGAAGCTAAGAAACAATCTGAACTACTGACCTGTGTAACACTTTCTGCAGATGAAGTAAAGCCATCATTAAAATCATCAAGAAAGACTGGGTATTAGTGTAATCAACTGATCTTTAAAATCAACTTACTATGTTTTCATTGAGGAATGGTAAACATTTAGGAGACCAGCTGGTTCATGCTGAAATGAAAAACAATCTCTGAGCTACCATCAATGTTAGCTCAACCCAAAATCACTGCCAATTTTAGCTGTGGCAATTGCATTTCGTGCGATTCCACCTCTAACACCAAAGAGCTCAAACATGAAAAGATTATTTACATTCTCAGAAGCCAAACATATTGTAACTCCAGCAATGTGCTCCAATGGACCTGGTGCTCCTGCAAGGACATCTCCTTAGGTCAAACCACACAAATAATAAAAAACCAGACTCGTCCAACATCGCAGTAGGATCAGATGGAAAGTAATGTCAGCACCACCAGTCTCACATTTCAGTGAAAAAAACTATACTAAGAGTGATATACAGTTGCAAGTTATTGAATTGGTAGCAAAACCCCAGAAGGGTGATGATTTCCAAGCTCTAATGAAACAGAGTTCCCTTCGGATTCTCACATTTACCTGTGTGGAAAATGGTCTGAATACCATGGAGGAGCATAACTTTGTAATATACACATAAAGTCTGTCTGAATTGCAGTATGGGGTTCGGCCCGGCCGGGGTACTACCAAGCAAAATTTGAACCTTTACCTTTTAATCTGTACATACACCAACGTAAATTATGGGGCAATCCATCTGGCCTTCATGGATCATACCTCTACATTTGACAGAGTTCATCATTCTAAACCTTGCCCCAGACAGGTGTTGACCCTGTTTTAATACATTTTTTGAAGGATCTGAATAAAGATTTATCTGCTAGTGTTAGTCTTGGTCCTAACAGGGAATGCACTGAGCACTTTAAATTGTGTTGTGTGGTTTGGCAAGGCTGTATTTTAGCACCGTTTTAATATTTTTTTTACAGCAATCAAATAGAACAAGCCTTGACGGACCCAGGTGTGGATGTCCCTAAAGTAAGCTGCCGTTTTATACCAGCCCTGCTCTATGCTAGTGATATTGGAGCTGATTAATGCCTCGATCCTGACGGGAGGTGTCCCTTCTCCATGGAAATGTAGCATGGTGAAGGCGCTGCTAAAAAAAACTAGTCTTGATCCTGATCTTCTGGGGAACTATCATCCCATTTTACTTCTGCCCGGGATCAGTAAGATTTCTGAGAAGCATGTTAATTCAGCGCTTTCTACATGTTTGGAGTCTCATAGTCACCTTCACCCCTCACAGACTGGATTTTGTCCCCAACAGGGTACTGAAACTGTCCTCCTAGCAGTAATTGAAGAGTCCAAGAAAATCTTAGATGGCGGAGGATGTGCAGCCATCATCCTCTTGGATCTCAGTGCAGCCTTCGACACTGTTAACCCCCATACTCTGGTCCAGAAACTTAGAGGTGTGGGAGTGACTGGAGGGACCTTAAAGTGGCTGCAGTCCATTCTGGAACATCGGTCATTACAGGTATTTGAAGGAGACGCTACTTTGAAACATATGTCTCTTAGTTGTGGTGTCCCACAGGGGTCATCTCTGAGCCCCACTTTGTTTAATGATTACATGAGCCCGCAAGCGGAGATAGTGAGGTCGTTTGGGGTCCAGATTGTCACCTACACTGATGACACATAACTTGTTGCTCTTAATCACTCCGATAACTCTTCACCTGTTCTAGGCCCTTGTTTGGAGAAGGTTGCAAACTGGATGGAGCATTCATACCTGAATCTGAATGACAGAGATGATGCTCCTCAGCAACTCTCCTATTTTCAACGTAGGAATGCTATGGCCAGTCTGTCTTGGTCTAGCCTCTACTCCTACGAACCAGATTAAAAGTCTGGGCATTTGGCTTGATCGCAATCTGAATTTTAAGCAGCTGGCCTTGAAAGTCACAGCTAGCTGTTATGGAATCCTTAGGGTGCTGTGAAAAATTCTCCCTCTTCTATCCTTTCTTGCCAGAAGACTTATGGTCCCAGCATTAATTCTCTCTCGCCTTGACTATGCAAACGCTCTTTACTTAGGAGCTCCACGTGCTACCATCACCAAGCTACAGACTGTGCAAAACTGCACAGTGCGTATGCTCCTGCGGATTCTGAATCTCCAATCAGCTAAACCAGCTCTTACCACCCACCACTGGCTCCCCATACAGGAGAGAATTAAGTTTAAGGTTCTCTGTATTGCACACAAGACATTAGCAGGGAAGGGACAGCCCATCAATTGGTCCATTATCTCACCCCATTTCTCAAACAGGGGCTGGCGCTTGGACAATTGCCGTCTCGCCATAGTTCCGAGAATAAAAAAAAGGCAAGAAGTGGGGGCTGTCTGTTCTCCTATAACGCTGCTAGGTTATGGAATACCCTCCCTCTCCACATCCATCTTGAATCCAACTATTAAGCTTTTCGGAAATCCCTCAAAACATGGATCTTTCCTTAATGAAGCTTATTGGTTCTCACTGTATGTGCTGCTGTTAGCGCTGGGACTCCTTTGGGTAGCTACGAGCTTAAGACATTTTTTAGTCATTCATTCATATGCACATATTTGTACCAATATGCTATGAACATGTACTGCATCACACATGACTCCTTAGTCATGATATGGTGGGCTCATTGTCTGTACTTTTGATATCACCCTGCACACCCCATTCGGGCACATTTCAATTTTATGACACTAGTACTCACTGTTCAGAGTTTCAAAAATAAATAAATGTTTTCTTAGCCTCTTCTTGAGTTTTTCCAAATACCTGTTTGGCTTCATTAAGTGTTTCTTTCATCTCCAGTCCGACTGTAACTTGTACATTGGAAGATTTGTTCCATTTCCATCATTAGCCATTTTGACATCCTGGAAGTTCCCAGTGCACTTCCTGATCTATTCAGATGGATCTAGGAAGGCTGATAGATGCAAACATGCCTTCTTCACTGCTGACTTTCTCACACCAAAGTAAGTGATTGCACTATCATCATAATTTATATGCATAAGCATTCATGGAGACACTGACCTGCCTTGTTTTAAATTTTCAACCCATGTTTAATTCTTCTTTGAGACATTCCTGAATTTTTTTAGCGACCCTGCGAAAACTCTTTGTAACTAAAACTGTCACTACTGGAGAACTGAGTATTTTGACTCTATCTCTAATTATTTTCCCTTTTTAGCAGTGACGGCTCACTCAGGATCTGCCTTCAGCTGGGTAGCCAAACACCCCTGGTTGCAACCAACCTGTACTTTTCTGATTCGTCTATTTAATTTTTATTATTGTAGATTTACCTCTCCGGATCCTTCCGACTGAGTAATTAAGTTAATGAATTCACTTTCACTTCTTGACCCAGTTTTGATACTGTTTTTAACCATTGGTCACTGTTTCTGATTTGTGGCATATAGCTGCAGCTCTGGCTCTACCTCCATGCAATAGTCCTGATGACAATCTTCAATCCCCTTAGGGTCAAAACCCTGTCAACATTCAGAACAACATGTGCACACACAACAAATGCCTTGTTTTAATGTCCAAATGTTTGAGATCCTTGAATTGGAGATATTCTGCAAAGTCTATTATTGTTCTATTGCCCTCCTGTATTATACACACAATTGCACTGTTTAAATGTAATTAACTGCGTGATCACTTGAGCACTAAGCACATTTTATGTTTTGTATACTGATGCACGTTTGACAAAATTGAATGCAAGTTGATATGGCTAAAGAAATATATGTTTGGTCATTGATGTGATACTTGATCTGTTACCTTGCATCAATTGCAAAACGCTTGAAACTTTGTTCTATAACATGTCTATACACCACTGGTTCCAGATGGTTATTGGGCCGCCCCTGTGTTATACAATGATTTTGGATTACAAAGTATAACACAAAGACAGTGGGAACCAAGCAGAAGTATCTGTACCTCAGTCAACATCTAAGATAAAAAGAGCCCTAAGGAAACCATAAGGTTCAGCCCTGCACTGATGTCTACAAGAATTCTCATTTTGAATCTCTTTATCAATTTGCTTTTGATTCGTATGACATTCACCGATGTAAGTTAATTTGAATCTTGTAAAAGCTGAAATGTGCATGAGCCTCATAAAAACTCAAAGTCCTGTTCTGAAAAGCAAATTAGATATAAATTGTAATCATAATTAATGGCCCTATAAAAAAGCCTATGTGAGACATCAACAAGAGAGACTAGGAGCATGCAGATCAGCAGTGCAGCAGAGCAGGGAGTCAACCCCATGTTAGTTGTTCTAGTAGCATGAGAACCAAGAACTAAGAGTCCTTCAGTTGTGGTCTTGATTTTTCACTGGGAGGAGACAAGCACCATGCTTTGTGCTTCTCAATATTCACCAACATCTGTTGCCCGACTCCAGCATTGATCTTTCATCCAATTGTGAGGTTTCCGCTCTAACACATGCCCCAGGATTCAGCACATCGAGGGCCACCTTTGGTTAGGAAATATCTATAGTCGATTAATCCATTGAATTTAGGGTTTTTTCGAAGTCATCCAGTTTATCATTGTCCCTGGTTTTGCCATCAATGGTCACCAGCATGATTGCAGGTTCCAAAGTCTAAACCTGATTTCACATTTCTTGCCTAAATAATATATGATTCCTGTTGAAAGAGTCGAAGGCAGACTAGAATTTGTCAAAAGCCTCTTGTGCTGTTTGGCACTACAAATATTTTTTTGCAAACAAATTGTGATGAGCATTTATAATACGATATGCATAACAATATTATACAACTTACCCCCACTACCACCACCCTCCGGTATGTCCAGGCCCTAGTACAGTATGTACACAACACATATTTATTTTAAAAAATACATTTTTACCCATTTTCTTCCCCAGAATCATCAGTCTTTTCTGAATCTTTAAGGGGATCTAATAAATGGTCCCATGCACAAACTTTTTCAATTGATCATCTTCCTTTCCTCATATCACTATACAATACTGCACTCTCATAACTCACCCAATGACCAACTCCACTTCCCATTTTGCTACCCTAGGATCCCTGGGCACCTTCCAGTTCATAGTTATTTCACATCTTCCAAGTACAAAACCTAAGTCGATAAATCATGTAGTATTTGTACACTTTGTAGGTCTTGGAAATACCCCAACAGATGGACCATAGGAGTTCACTCAATTTATCTCTTTGTTTGCCACATCTTGAGCATGCCGCATTTTGTTTGATACATTTTAGCTATTTTTCCTTGAGTTAGTCCATTTGCATCTACAGCTGTTGGTATAGGTACAATAAAGCAAGCTGAACAAGCACCTACAATAGCAGTGAGCTTTTTTTATGTTATTTTATGTAAATTTGTAGAGTGCGCATCTCACCTGCAAGAGTATTCTGGTACTAAGAAAAAGGGGAAAATGCAGGTGGAGGGAGTGTAGGTCTGGCTCCATCATTCTGGATGATCTAGAGCCTTCTGGTGAGTTGAGTGAAGATGCCAATAGAAAGTGTGTTGTTGTAGTTTAACTTGCTAGTGATTAAAGCTTGGGTGAGAGTACAATGGGTGTTAACTATATTAATTACACAAGCACCCATGCAGTGAAAGTGTTGCTTTTTATGATGCACAACGAAAAAAGTCAGCAGCCTTTAGTAATTAGACACTCACAAATGCAACTATTCAGAGTCCCTTGCCAGGTATTAGTCTGCAGAAGTCACAACAATAACTCATACCGTTGTTCCCAATTTGCAGTGCCAGGTGGTGTAGAGATGCACTATTTCATTTATAAATGTCTCCTCCAGAGTTAGACCAACCTATTCCCATTACTGTCGCCTTTAGTATCACCCTTCTGTAGTGTTGTGCTAATTAGCAATGACGGATCAGTTTAGGCTACTTATGAACTCTGTAGAACTGTGACGTAAGTGTCAGAGCATAGTGAAGTAAAGACAGATTTAGAATACTGAGTTTGTGGTTACAACCTGGAGAATAAACACATGCTATACTAAGCTCCATGTGTAGCATAGTCATTAATGGGTACATAGCTGGAGACGGACACTACAACTGGCAACAAGAGAGGGGATAAGTAACCCGAAGATGAACAGTGCTCACCGAGACAGTTTGCAGTAGTCCAGAAAACTGCTTGTGCATGCCACGTGTGCCTCAGTCCAAGTGCACAATCGACATTTGGAGTATGTAAAGTCAAGGCAGGGCCGGCTCTATTGTGGTGCGACCACTGCAGTCGATGCCACAGCACTGGGTGCTGACTTCAGGGGGCGACGTGTTTGCAAGTTTATTTTGGTTTTGAAAGCACCTGCTGCTGTGTTCCTTGCCTCCAGCTATTTCCAGGCAATAATAAAAAATGCCAAGACAACTCTGGTGATTAATGGTCTTCCTGGAGAGAGATCAGAGTTTTGTCTAGTTGAGGTGTTGAATGATCATAAACAGAGGATTAATATGCCTGCTGCTAAGAATGTGTAACCTGCAGATCACAAAGTGCATATAATCATAATGTAAATAGGTCAGTGGTTTACTGCGTTTGTAAGAGACATCCTTTGTTACTTGCAATTTATAAGTCAACAACCTAATATAGAAGAGTGAATTATTAACTGACATCAAAGAACTGCATCCACTCTGCAAAGCTTAGATTTAGAGCATAGATTAATGTTGCAAAAAGGGTTCATTTGGGTAGAAATTGATTCTTATTATTAAAGAGAACCCCCAACAATGGTGTTTCCTTTTCAATTCTGAATCAAGTGCCTGTTCACTTAGTTTCAGCACAGCTGCTGATATGTTACTGATATCAGTGAATGATAACATGAATACTCATCATGAAATAGTGAGTCAGTCCCCTTCATTGTTTCATGGGCTAGGAAATCTCAAGACCATGAAAGTACAACTACACATTAAGGAGGATGTCCGTCCCATTGCTAAAAGCTACAGATGAATTGCATTTCATTTACAGGAAGCTGTTGAAAATGAACTTGAATCATTGGTCAAACATGATATCATTAAGCATTCCACTTGTCCAGTGCCTTGAGTTTCTCCCACAGTGGTAGTCCCTAGAAAGTACAAAGAAGGAGCAGTATGCATCTGTGTTGACATGTGTCAAGCGAACATGGCAATTGAGCGAGAACAACACGCAGATCTGCACATCGTTGACATGATAACACAAATTAATGGTGCAAAGGTATTCTCTCACCTTTATTTGATATCATTTGGAACTCAAAAAGAGCTGTAAGTATATTACAATCTTTTCTGCATGTATTGGCCTGTTCTGAAAAAAAAGACCACGTTTCTATGTGTCATCAGCTGCAGTGCTGTTTCAAGATGTCATTCGACATACCATACAGTCTGTCATGAATGCGTTTAATTATAGTGATGACATATTGGTTTTAGGAGCTACTCAAAAAGAGCGCGATAAAGCTCTCACACAAGTATATTGTTGTTTTTGCAAATGCAGGTTTGACTTCGATTGCAGATAAATGTGAGTTCCACAAGAGAATTCTAAAATACTTTGGCAATATCTTGTCTTTTGGGGGCATGACACACAATAAAGAATACAACTACACAATTTGTGTACCGTCCAGGGAAAGACCAAAACCCTGGTGAATACTTCTCAAGAGATGCAATCAAGCACGCCAGCTGCCATTTTGTTAGAACAAATTGTGACTGTCATGAGACAAAATAGTGATATGTTAAAGCAAAAAGACTTTACTACACATTAGTCTTGAAAGCAACACACTCATCCTCTTACCAGTGACAGTGAATACCAGTAGTTCAGAAATGCCAAAGATGAACTGTTGGTTTCTCAAGAAAGCTTTATCTTGAGATGTTCCAGAATTGTTATTCAGGATAGTATGCGACAAAAGATAATTGAAGTAACCCATGAAGGACATCATGGAATCGTTGCCACCAAACAAGCTCTCCAAGACTGAGTCTGATTTCCTCAGATCAACAAGAGAATTGAAAGATAATTGAAGGCCTGCCATCCATGCAACTGCCTTTTATTGAAAAACACTCCTAAACATGTCAGAGTTGCCAAAGCATATTTAGGAAAGAATTGCAGTTGACTACTTAGGTCACCTTGACAATGGACATCACCTGATGGTGATTGTTGATGAATACTCACGTTTCCCATTGATAGAAATCTATCACTCAGGAAGGAGTCGACAAGAGATTAGACAGCATCTTCCTGACATGGGGTACTCCGACTATCTTCAAATCTGATAACGTCCCACCTTTCAACAGTTGAGAATTGAAAGTCTATCTCAGTCATCTAAATGTGAATCATCAGAAGAGCACACCTCTTTGGCCACAGGTGAATGGCCTGGTACAATGTTTAATGAGTACTCTTAAGAAAGTTGTTCAGTTTGCTGTACTTAAAAAAAAAATCGACCATAAGACTGCCTTGAATTCTACTCTTTGAGCCTACCATTCAACCCCTCCCTCAACCACAGGGGAAAGCCCTGCAACTTTGATGTTCGGGGTAGCTATGAAGGCCAACTTACCTCAATGGGCCCACAGAAGATAATGTACTGAGAAAGAAACCTGTATGAAAGACTTGGATCATAAAAGGGAAATGAAGGCAAATGCACCCGAGCGCCGACATGCAACAAACTAGAGGAGATTGAGTGCTTGTTCATCAGCCTAAAAAATGGAAATCTGATGCCCTCTTTGATGCTAAGCCATTTCGTCTTATGACTAGCAAAGAACACATGGTGACTGGGGAGTCCTGGGAAGTCCATTATGCAAGATTACTCACATTTCCGACATGTGGCTGAACACTCGTCAGGCACTGATGTCAATGTAGGGACTGGGTCAGAAAGGACAATTGAAGACCCCCTGACTGCTGCTGTTCCTGCATTGGCAACTCAGGGTACACAGTCAAAATATCGAGTATGAAATATCGACCTACCAAAATATCGTGTTAGGAATTTCGAAGGTGCAGAATATCGATGACAAGAATATCGTTGGACAGAATATCGACCCTAAGGTAAGTAATATCGAAATACTTAATATCGATGTAAGTAATATCGAAGTTAGTAATATCGATAGCATATATATCGATGTTACTAATTTCGATTACACTAATATCGATATTTGTAATATTTATTTTGTTTTTTATTATGTATGTGTTATATGTTTTACTTAAGTAATTAAAATAATAATTATTATATGTGTATTACATTTATATATTAATACATTTATTTATAAGCAAATTATATGTTTTAGTACCGGAGCGGGTTGTGGGTTTATAGGGGAATAGGGTGGGAAGTAATTTTATTATGTTAAATTGATTTTGAATTAGTAGGATTTATTAATAAATTGCAATTGATTGGTAATAATTTTAATTAATTGGAAAATAATTTTAATTAATTGATTAATTGATAAATATGTTCTGTAGTGGGTTATGGGTTTATAGGGAAATAGGGTGGGAAGTAATATAAATACGTTAAATTAATTTAACCTATGTGGAGTGGTGTGGCTCACTGGTTAGAGGCGGCAGACCCAGAAGCAGAGAATGGCCCGGGACCAGGGTTCAATTCCCGACGCTGCAGGGTCGTGGACCAGGGTCAACGGACTCGATAATTCTCGCCTCGGTGCCTACTCTAACCAGGGATCACACTCAGCCACTCTGGGCATTAAGCTTGCCTCATCTCTACAACGGCCCCACACAGATGCCGGGGATGCCTGGTTTCACCTTGGAGATACCCAGAAGGGACCATCTCACAGGGAAAGCCAGGAAGGGTTCCCCAGCGGTCTTCAGCGCCAGGACACCCCGAGATGGGGTAACAGTGCGCTTTACAAGTATCATCATTACATTACATTAATAATTAGTAGTTAATATTAATTAATTATAAATAATTGGTAATTACATTTAATTAATTGGTCAATCATTTTAATTAATTGATTAATTGATAAATATGTTCTATAGCGGGTTGTGGGTTTATAGGGGAATAGGGTGGGTAGTAATTTAATTATGTTAAATTTTAAAAATAATTAGTAGTTATTATTAAATAATTTTAAATAATTGGTAAATAAATTTAATTAATTGTTATTTCATTTTAATTAATTGATTAATTGATATATATGTTCTGTAGCGGGTTGTGGGTTTATAGGGGAATAGGGTGGGAAGTTTTTTAATTATGTTTAATTAATTAATAATTAGCTGGAATTATAAAATAATTTTAATTAATTGGTAAATAATTTTAATTAATTGGTAATTAATTTTAATAGATTGGTAAATAATTTTAATTAATTCATAAATAGATAAATGTGTTCTGTTGTGGGTAGTGGGTTTATAGGGGAATATTGTGGGACTAATTTAAATGTAATTAAGTAATAATGTTTTTAAAATTATTGTTTTGTAAATAATATAATTGTTAATTAATTATTAATTGGTAAATAAATATTATAAAATGGTATTTTTTAGTATTCATTTTTGGTTAAATATATTTAGCTAATCATGTTTTTTATAATTATGTATAGGTATTGTATATGTTTTATATTTTTTTAATAGTTTATATAATTTCTTTTAAAAAAAAGCTTTTATTTATAAGTATGTTATTTTAACCCCTACACTATCCAACACTTTCCCTACTGTTGCACTCTCTGGAGTTGGATTAGTAATTGTTACCCCTACGCTATCCAACATTTTCCCTACTGTTGTACTCTCTGGAGTGGGAATAGTAATTTTTACCCCTACGCTATCCAACACTTTCCCTACTGTTGCACTCTCTGGAGTGGGAATAGTAATTGTTACCCCTACGTTATCCAACGCTTTCCCTACTGTTGCACTCTCTGGAGTGGGAATAGTAATTTTTACCCCTACGCTATCCAAAGCTTTCCCTACTGTTGCACTCTCTGGAGTGGGAATAGTAACTTTTACCCCTACGCTATCCAACACTTTCCCTACTGTTTCACTCTCTGGAGTGGGAATAGTAATTTTTACTCCTACGCTATCCAACGCTTTCACTACTGATGCACTCTCTGGAGTGGGAATACTCATTTTTACTCCTACGCTATCTAATGCTTTCCCTACTGTTGCACTCTCTGGAGTGGGAATAGTAATGTTTACCCCTACGCTATCCAAAGCTTTCCCTACTGTTGCACTCTCTGGAGTGGGAATAGTAATTTTTACCCCTACGCTATCCAACGTTTCCCCTACTGTTGCACTCTCTGGAGTGAGAATAGTAATTTATACTCCGACGCTATCCAACGCTTTCTCTACTATTGTACTCTCTGGAGTGGGAATAGTAATTTTTACCCCTATGCTATCCAAAGCTTTCCCTACTGTTGCACTCTCTGGAGTGGGAATAGTAATTTTTACCCCTAGGCTATCCAACGTTTTCCCCACTGTTGCACTCTCTTGAGTGGGAATAGTAATTTTTACCCCTACGCTATCCAACGCTTTCCCTACTGTTGCACTCTCTGGAGTGGGAATAGTAATTTTTACCCCTACGCTATCCAACGCTTTCCCTACTGTTTCACTCTCTGGAGTGGGAATAGTAATTTTTACTCCTACGCTATCCAACGCTTTCACTACTGATGCACTCTCTGGAGTGGGAATAGTAATTTTTACTCCTACGCTATCCAACGCTTTCCCTACTGTTGCACTCTCTGGAGTGGCAATAGTAATTTTTACCCCTATGCTATCCAACGCTTTCCCTACTGTTGCACTCTCTGGAGTGGGAATAGTAATTTTCACTCCTACGCTATCCAACGCTTTCCCTACTGTTGCACCCTCTGGAGTGGGAATAGTAATGTTTACCCCTACGCTATCCAAAGCTTTCCCTACTGTTGCACTCACTGGAGTGGGAATAGTAATTTTTACCCCTACGCTATCCAACATTTTCCCTACTGTTGCACTCTCTGGAGTGAGAATAGTAATTTATACTCCTACGCTATCCAACGCTTTCTCTACTGTTGCACTCTCTGGAGTGGGAATAGTAATTTTTACCCCTACGCTATCCAAAGCTTTCCCTACTGTTGCACTCCCTGGAGTGGGAATAGTAATTTTTACCCCTACGCTATCCAACGTTTTCCCCACTGTTGCACTCTCTTGAGTGGGAATAGTAATTTTTACCCCTACGCTATCCAACGCTTTCCCTACTGTTGCACTCTCTGGAGTGGGAATAGTAATTTTTACCCCTACGCTATCCAACGCTTTCCCTACTGTTTCACTCTCTGGAGTGGGAATAGTAATTTTTACTCCTACGCTATCCAACGCTTTCCCTACTGTTGCACTCTCTGGAGTGGGAATAGTAATTTTTACCCCTACGCTATCCAACGCTTTCCCTACTGTTGCACTCGCTGGAGTGGGAATAGTAATTTTTACCCCTACGCTATCCAATGCTTTCCCTACTGTTTCACTCTCTGGAGTGGGAATAGTAATTTTTACCCCTACGCTATCCAACGCTTTCCCTACTGTTGCACTCTCTGGAGTGGGAATAGTAATTTTTACGCCTACGCTATCCAGCGCTTTCCCTACTGTTGCACTCTCTGGAGTGGGAATAGTAATTTTTACCCCTATGCTATCCAACATTTTATATAATTAATTGTAAACATATTAAATGTATATTTAATTATTTATGTTTTTTACATTTTATTTATGTTATTGTTTTATGTTTGTAAATGTATATGTAAATTAGAATATATTTTTTTAATTTATAAATTATTAAAATAATTATTACAACTTATTGTTCAGAACATATATATTATATATTTACAGTATATATTTAATTAATGTATTATTATATATGTATTATTGATTAATTTTAAACATTATTAGATACTTAACTTTGTATATTATATTTATTAGTGTTATTTACTTTATTTTACATTTATATTTTAAAAGAAAACAAAACGATATTTTTAACATCGATATTTTTAACATCTATATTACTTTTTCGATATTTTTGTACTTACCTTGTTGGAGATAGGATGTCGATATTCTTGCCCTCGATATTTTAGACTCGATATTACTGTAGGTCGATATTTTGGAGGTCGATATTTTGTCAGTGATCCGGCAACTCAGATAATGGACACTTCGACTGCTCCCCAATTTCAAAATAAACGATCAGGACGTGTGATCAGATTGCCATGAATGCTCATTGAAGAATTATGATTGTATATATTTGTAAAATATTTTAATTTTTTCATTTTACAGAGGGGTAGATGTAGTGTTGTGTGAGCTACCAATAATAGAACCCTTTTGGCTCCTGATTGACTCCTAAGAACTGTGATATCAGTGGTAGACCGTAGTGAAGTGAATGCTGGTTTAGAATGTTGAGTTCATAGCTTCAGGCAGAAGAATAAAGATGTGTTATACTAAGCTCCAAGTGTGGCATAGTCATTAGTGGGTACCCGGGCTGGGGATTAAACTACACCTTTTGCAGCACAGCATGCGATGGCAGGGCAGAGACTCCGGTATTTCTTATAATGTTAAAAAAACTTCAGTCTGTGAGGGCAGCTACCACGTATGTCCTAGTCGGGACTCTTCAACAGCTCTAAATCTACAGACAGTCAAGGCAGAGTCAGGCCATCCTCACACCATCACTTCTGCTCATCTCTCGTCTCACTTGCTACTTGACATCATAAGCAGGACACCTCCCTGGCAGTAAGGATTAATCCCTGTGCTCCTTCAATCAAAGCAAAAGCAATGTATTGTGAAGGGAGGCCTCATATCTCATTTTTGCTTATATTTGCATTGGACCTCTGCAGCCACATGATGGAGATGGACTCCTTTGTTCTACAGCTGTGTGGTGGTCACTGACCGCTGCAGATCCCTGTATCTCACATCAGGATGACATTCTTTGGTGCTTTTAAAAGATTAGAGGCACAAAATCCTTCAACAGCATTAGAGGAATTAAGCCATGTTCCAAAGCACCAAGCCCCACCTCTCCTTGCTTTGTTATTCAAATGCAGCTGGCTTTTAAAAAATATTTGAACTCAAAATGCAAGCAGGACCTCTTGATTTTCCCAGTGCTTGTTTTTCTATTGCATATACAACGTATTAGCAAAACCAGTTTGTTAATATGCTCAAATAAATTACGATGAAACTATTCTTGTTCTGAACGAGCATAGGAGACAGCTGTAAGGGAGAAGCTTAATTCCAACTCTCCTTTTCTGAGACTCCATTCCAAGGTGGCCACCAACCATCTTCTCCAAGATCGCCACCAAGCATCAACTCAGTTTCATATGCCCTTTCTGGGACCAGACAAATCCTGTCAGGTGTTTTCAGTTCAGAGAACACCATTCCTATCAAATAGAGCGTGTTCTACTCGTATTTAAAGAGCAGCTGATCAGTTTACCCGGGCCTCACAACTTATTTGACTTTCTCCTGCTTTTGGATCCTTCTCTCCTGCTCAGCTCCAGCTCTTGGTCAGTTCTAGCAACTGCTCTACTCTAATCTTGCTGTGCACCAGTTCCTGCTCTACTCAAGCTTGTGCTCTGCTCTAGGGGTGGCACAATACTCTCAGAACCGAAAAAATCATATGATAACCTCTTTATTATCATTTATTTTTTTGCTACAGGTCTATGTTAGGACGGGCAGGACTGGGTTCACAGGGGAATAGTGGTTAATGCACACTCTATGGGCCCGACTCTGATGCAGTTAGGAAATTTTCCCGACCGAATGGGTTTGGGAA
Source organism: Lissotriton vulgaris (assembly GCF_964263255.1). Lineage (NCBI taxonomy): Eukaryota > Metazoa > Chordata > Amphibia > Caudata > Salamandridae > Lissotriton > Lissotriton vulgaris. The sequence continues at coordinate 1,550,067,887 of NC_141685.1, forward strand.
TGGTTTCTGACTGACTTGGATTGGGAGAATCCAACCGACCAAGTAAGATGCTTCCAGATACAATTCGGTCAGACTCGCATTGACCTCAATGTGAGCCTATGTTCCAACCGAAGGCATAGGCTCCCATTGAAGAAAGGAGTGGCTGGGGGAAAATCGGGCACGCTGTGGCGGGCACCCCCTTTTCTTTGCCACACTGTGCATGGCTGGTATGGGGGGGACCCATGGATCAGTGTGTACCCCCGGGGCACAATGGGGAAGGCTCCGGGTGCAGGGGGGCCGCTATGGACCCCCAAAAACTGATTTCCACTTCCGATTCGAGTCGGACTGCATGATTCGGAAAGGCTGTTCGGATCCAGCATCGTACTCGGTCATTAGGAAACGCGTCACCACAGAGACGTACAATTCTGCTCCATACGGCTCAGCCATTTGGAATGCTGTCGGGTTTCT